>NW_028296174.1:0-39665 GCF_964197995.2 Scardinius erythrophthalmus
GTTTGAATAGTGCTGTAGTGTCTCTACATAAAATTACCCCAAGATATTTCATCGAATTCTGGCCCCATTTAAGATTATATTTTTTTTTTGTAGTTCTCTAGGAGGTTCAAAGTTAAAGGTCAAAACCTGGGTTTTTTGAATATTTAATTTATGTCCTGAGAATAACCCAAATTCTCCAAGTGTGGACATCAGCCTCTGTAACGATTCCTTTGGCTGGCATAAATAAATCAAGATATCATCGGCAAATAGAGATAGTTTTTGGTCCCCTCCTTGCATATGTATTCCTTTAATGAGATCATCTTGTCTTATATACTGGGCGAGTGGTTCTATAAACAGAGCAAATAAGGTTGGGGAGAGAGGGCACCCTTGTCTACAGGATCTTTCTAATGTAAATGGTTTTGACAAGCTGCCATTTATTTTTATTCTAGCTGTTGGCATATTGTAAATTGTTTGGTTCGCCTTGATAATGGTTTCATGAAAACCAAACTTAGTTAAAACTTGATAAATAAATGACCACCTCACAGAGTCAAAAGCTTTCTCTGCGTCCAATCCTATCAACATTGCTTCTTTGTTAATATTTTGGATGTGTTGTATGACATGCAGGGTCCGTCTAATACTGTCCTGGGTCAGCCTCTGGTGAATAAACCCCGTCTAGTCTGTTTTTATAAGATTAGGCATAATATTGTCGAGTCGTTTGGCTATTATTGAAGTGTAAATTTTGTAGTCTAAATTTAGGACCGAAGTCTATGTATTTGACCACAGTCCGTTTTGTCTTTACCTTCTTTTTGTATGGCCGTAATTGTTGCTTCTTTCCATGGGGGGTGGGGGGGGGGATCTCTCCCCCTTTGAGGGCCCAGTCACAGACTGCTCATAGCCTTGCAGTTAGTTGTTCTCTAAACATCTTATAATATTTGGATGTGAAGCCGTCTGTGCCTGGGCTCTTATGAGCTTTTAGCCTACTTATTGCTGCGTTAATTTCGTTATCTGTAATTTCCTTTAATAGATTGCTGTTTTCTTGCAGTCACTTTTGGCAGGTTCACTGAGACCAAGAATTTTTTCACCAGATTATCATTATCCAACTTTGGCTGGGAGTATAGGTCTTTATAATAAGTTTCAAGGCTCTGTTGTATTTTTTCCACCTCATGGTGTATTCGGATGTTTAATCTTGTAAACTGTGCTGTCAGCTTGTTGTTTTCTTAATTTAAAAATGCCAGCCATTTTGTAGATCTACCCCCTACCTCATATCTTTGTATTTTTTTTTAACAGGGCGGTGTAGGCAATTACTTTCCCCCTTATTACTGCTTTATATGCATCCCACAAAATGGATGGAGTAATTGTCGTTTCTTCTCCATTGTTGTTTTCATTAAAATATAAATCAATTTCAGTTCTTAGCTGTTCTTTAATTTGAGGATCATTTAATATACTTGAATTGAGTCTCCAGATTGTTGATTTAGGTTTATTATTAGTGTAGATGGATAAATGTACAGGAGAGTGGTCCGATAAATCAATTGTGCCAATGTTGAATGTTTTAATTCTGTGTCTGTCTTTACTAAAGGTAAAAAAGTAATCTATTCTAGAGTACGTGGAGTGGGGTGCAGAATAATGTGTGTAGTCTCTCGACCAGAGGGGTAGAAGTCTCTCCAGATATCCAATAATTCCAGTTTCGGTCATGATACAGTTTATCTTTCTGGTGAGTGATTTTTGTTGTAGTAAATTTGTACATGAACTATCTAGTTTAGATAATCTCATATTCATATCACCTCCACATATCAACATTCCCTGGGTTTCTAACATGGAGCGTCCTTGTCGTTCAGTTCCCACATTCTTTCGTGTGGAGACAAACAAACGAAATAATAATAAAATAAAATAAATAAACAAAAACTGTCGTTTCCCGTCGTCCAAATCAAAATAGGCAGGCATTTTTTGTATACTAAAACCATCTGCTCTTTGATAATTTCTTACAGAATTCCTTGTGTGTAACCAACACTAGAACAAAATTTAACTAAAGCACTTAAAAGTACCTGAAGCTGTTCGTTTCACATTTGAGCATATTTCTTTCATACTCCCCTGTCACTTTAGGCTGGCTCCCTTCGAAACTGCTCAAGTCTGTCTTTAGTCTTTGGCCATTCTCGTGTTGTGCACTCTCCTCCTCGTCGCTGCTCTCTCCGGTTCCCGTTACTCACGGACCACGTTAGTCTCTTTAACTGTTCCATCAGCGTCGCAGGTGGTTTAATGACAGTGACGGGTAGTCCCTTCTCAGACATTTCTTTCGTTGCTTCCTCGGCCATGTTATAAACTCCTGTTCCATCCGGGTAAAACACCCGTAGTTTTGCTGGGAATGGCGTCTGAAACCATATCTCTCTTTCTTTTAGTATCTTCTTAGCCTCCGCGTATGACTGTCTTTGTCTAAGCACGTTGGGTGCGTAATCGTTATCCAAGTTTATTTGTTTACCTTTCCAGTTAAACCCTTTCTTCTGCCACGCTTTTCTAAGGACCTCTTCTTTAGTCCTGTAGCTCAGAGAGCGAACAACGATGGACCGCGGCGGTGCTCTGTCTGGTGGGGCCGGGGCGAGCGCGCAGTGTGCCCATTCTATCTGGAGATTCAAGGTCGGGGGGAGCTGCAGATTTTCTTTTAGCACGTTTTCAATAAAGTCTATCATTGAGGGGGCATTTTTTTCCTCACCTTCAGGAATGGAGTAGATCCTTATGTTATTTTGCCTCGAGCGTCCTTCTTGGTCAGTTAGTTGCGTCTCGAGTCTGGACTAAATTTTAAACAGCTCTGTCATAATATCTTCCACCGATTGCACTCGCTCGTCAGTGTCGAGTATACGGCTTTCCACATCCATGAGTCTTGCATTGGGAGTGTTTATTTCCCCCTTTATTTCCTGAATTTGTTGGGTATTATCTTTTCTAAAGTCTTTCATTTCCATGAGAATCGCTCCTAGGTCAATGTTGCCCTCCTGTTCCACCCCAGCACTAGCGCTAGCTAGGTCGCTGTCTTCGTTAGCTTCAGTTCCTTCGTTCCTTATTTTAGTCTACCTGTCTTTCACCATCGCCCTGTCCTGTACCTTCTTGTTTAACAAATTTATGTCAAGGTTTACGAGTTTTCAGGGCTTTTTAGATAAAAATGCCGGGAGCAGCGCAGTTCTTATGCAGCCATCTCGTTGCGTGCACAACCGGAAGCCCAGTAATGCACTATTAACATTCTAGTAACTACAATTAACTAACAGGAAACTCTGATTAACAAATTAGTAAGTAATAGCGCTCAGTTGAATGTGGTTGAAACTCATAATTAACATAAATTATGCATCATTTATAATAAAAGGTAATGGTAACCCAGTAGTAATGACTCAAGTGTTACTACATCCTTCTAAAGGAACTACTAATTATTTGGATCAGTATTCTAAAGTGAAAAACATGATATTGACTGAAGTCATTGTAAGCTTTTGAGGTTTTTGTAAGATTTTGAATAGTAATTGCTTCCAATGGACTTGTTAACAACAACAACTTGTTAAACTAGTCATTACTAGTGTGTTCCCATGATCTTCACTTTAGAATACTGATCCAAATAATTAGTAGTTCCTTTAGAAGGATGTAGTAACACTTCAGTCATCACTATCCAAAACCTTACAAAAACCTCAAAAGCTTGCAATGACTTCAGTCAATATGTAGTTGGCAAGCTTTTCACTTTAGAATACTGATCCGAATTATTAGAAGGATGTAGTAACACTTTATTCATTACTAATGGGTTACCATTACCTTATATTATAGGCCTACATTATGCATTATTAATATTATATAGTAGTTCAGTGAGGTATGAAAAATAGTAGTTACTGATTAGCTAATAGTGAACTACCACATTCGACTGAGCGCTATTATTGTTAATCAGAGTTTCTTGTTAGTTAATACTATGTTAATAGTGCGTTACTTATTCGTTCCTATGTAGTTATTCATTAATGAAGGAATAGTATTCTAAAGTGTTACCGTAATTTCTAGGTCACTGTGCCTATCCTACAAGTATTCTTGTACATTCTGTTCCTTAATTACTGTTCATTTTTTAATGAATACTTTGTGGTGGTGTGAGTCATTTGGCAAGTTTTATTTATTATTATTTTGTTCTAAGGACATTTTAACAAAAATATGTAGATTTTTCCCCTATGAAACTAGCTCTAATACTTCCCCCAAATTAAGGCCTTTCTTAAAGGGGGGGGTGAAATGCTCATTTTCACTCAATCTTCTGTTAATCTTGAGTACCTATAGAGTAATATTGCATCCTTCATATCTCCAAAAAGTCTTTTGTTTTATTATATTTTTAATTGAAAGATAGACTGTACCGAGTCTTTCCGGAAAAAAACGAGCGGCTGGGGGCGGGCCGTGTGGGCGAAGCTTTGCTGTGCTTACCCGCCTAGCTAACAACACACAGAGACATTTGTTCAACAGTTTTACTCACCGTTCCAACGCACGGCCGCGAACCTTTATCATTGTGACTGCTCAATCCTTAAGCATTAGACGATCTGCAAATCCATCGATCTGGGCTTTGTTTATAAAACAATCATCGTCGAAATGTATTCTTGTACATTTGCAGGGAACAACAGTCTTACACAACTCCGTTTATGCTCAGGAAAACAAACTCCATCCACGGGTTCCTTAACGCTGGGTTCTTTGGGAATCTGTGCAGGGTTGTCTTGCCCTGGCAACCAAAAACACACTTCTTTGGTGACACTGACTTCCCAAAAGCCGGGCAGGGCGCTTTGATGGCGAACTGCTTTCACTCTCTTGCTCTGGTTTACGAGTGCGCACGCGCCCGCGATCTTACCGGAGAAGTGCCTTTAGGACCCATATAAGGAAATTCCGCTCTATCTTACGCAAGACAGAGCCATACTCGAAAAAAACTTTCCGAAACTTGTGACAAACCGGAAGGAGTATTTTTGGAACAAAAATACTCCTTCAAACGTACAACTTAGTTTTTGAAACTTTGTCCATGTTTAGCATGGGAATCCAACTCTTTACCAGTGTAAAAAACTCAGTATGCATGAAATAGCATTTCACCCCCCCTTTAAAGAAAAGAAAATCCCCACTCTATCTCCCTAGTCGTTCTCCTTCATCTCCGTGCGTTTCCCTGTCACCGTGGTTTCCTTCAACTCATCAACAACTGAGGTGTGTGCATACCATCCATTCCCTTCGGTCATTCCCCACTCAGCTATATTCCAGAAAGGACTGTGTTACTCTCATCCTCCATATCATTGCCCTGTTACATCCTGATACCTGCCTGTTTTGTCTCACTCTCTATGCCACATCAATACAATTTGTTTAACTGTTTTCCAGTTGTACACTCTGAGTCTGCGTATCGTTACAACGATACACAACCATAGTATTGACGAGACCAGACAAAACTCAAATAAAACACAAGGATTTAAATACATAGATAAAACAAGGTAAATAATGACGGGTGAACAGAATGACAAAATCAAATCAGTTACTATGGTGACAAAATAAGGAGGGGAAAACAGCAAACAAAGTCCAAACATAATAGAATCATGACAGTGCACCTCCTTCTGAAGAGGTGCGACCTCATGCCGACAGAGGAACAAGGAGGCTCTGGTGGAGGATGGGAATCCAGGTGAGATGACAATTGATGAAACCAAGGTGGTGGGAATTATCCTCTCCAAAATCAAACCAACCGTTCATTGAGTCCAACAGAAACTCACTCACAGTGACGGGAAAGTTGGGGGTGTTCCAATCAAATCTCTCGATCTCCACTAAAACTGACAATGTGGCCGGCTTACACAACTGGTCAGACATGTTCTTTGGCTCAGTCGCTACTTCTCACGATGGCTCTCTGTCTGCGGTTGGCTCAGGCGTCATGTCCATCCCTCGTGGTGGTGTCTGGCTGGACTCTGAGTCAGGAGTGGGGCTGGAGTGAGATGGGCTCCTTGGGGCGGACTGTGCAATCCAGTCTATTCATCACCAGCACCCACTCCACGTATGCAGCGAAATCCCCCTGGGGACCGTTCTCTGGCAGACATTCCTTCGCCTGCTCGCTCAGGCCGGTGTAGTAAAATACATTGAGCAAGTCAATGGTGTGTAAGGCACGCCAGGTCGAGGAAATCATGGGTGTGATGTGTAAGCTAACAGTCCCTCTGCCTCAGACATAACAGTCTGACCTCTGGCAGATCCATGGGGGTGAAGAACACAACCAAACTCACAAAAAAATAAAATAAATACAAATACAAATCTAGGTCCGATCTTCAGTCTTCAGATATTAAAGGAGTGGGAGCACTGGGGTGTCAGGTGTGACTGTGTGGCAATGGCAAATGGTTTCCATGGCTCAATGGTCAGGTAGGAGGGCCCCTTAACAGAACTTTGCTTAGGGTCCCAGGGAGGTCTAGCCTGGTTCTACCAGACTCTCGTACATTTCATTTGTACAGAGAGTCTGGCCTCGCTCCATTGAGAAACGTTTACTTCCTTGAAGGCGGGTTCTCTGTTAAAGTTCAAAACTATTGGATCTGCCCAGAGTCACTCAGGATCTGCCATAGCCAATCGCTAACGTGTGGTCGTCCGAATGATTAGAGGATTATGTTTAGAATAAGATGTCTGTCTTTTATAAAGTTTATAAAGCGACGAGAATACTTTTTGTGCGCAAAAACAACAAAAAAAACGACTTTATTCCACTATTCATTTCCTTCTCTCTGTTCCTCCAGTCTTGATAAAGCAGCGCGTCTGTGTGTTGTACGTCACACGTAGGCTCACTATTGGCCGACGCTAGTCATGTGTGTGATCACATCAGCGTCATCGTTCTCAGCCACTCCCTCTATTCACTGATTGGTCCTACAAAAAATTTGTTTCTGGAAACTTAAGAATATACAGCAGTCCCAGACGTAGTACTGAAGGAAAATGAAATTGAGCGGAAGTACGTAGGAGGGCGGAGCCAGGCTAAGGGAGGTCAGGATCAGCTCTGAATATATATATATATATATATATATATATATATATATATATATATATATATATATATATATATATATTATATATAGTCACTTTTGCTTCAGTGTTCTATTATTATAACAATGTTTCTATTTACTTTACTTCTTGAACTTTTTCAAAAAACAAGCTTTTCACTGAAAATCACCTATACTATTGTAATAAATTGCTATAACTTGCTTGGGGATTGTTATGTAGACACAATTTAATCTGGAAATCTAGAATACCCAAGTATAACTTTCTAAAGGAAAAAAATCCAAACTTCAGGAGGTTTTTTTTGTTTTTTTGAGTAAAAAAAAAAAAAAAAAAAAAAAAAACCTTTGCTGCTGTTTTTCTTAAATCTGGTAAATTAATCCATTCTAAGACAAAATAAATTTAAATGAGCTAGATTGAAACTTCAATTTCTCCTGTTTAAAATGATATATAGCACTTGATGCTGACTACTATTATGGGTTAGAAAAACAAAGAAAAGAATTGGCAAGCCATATGCCCCAAAAAATGTTCTAGGTCTTTAAGGGTTAATGCAGAATTTTAATGTTCCTGTTTAGGCCAGTTTAAATTGGCAGATCTGTTTTTTTAATTTTTTTTATCTTATCATCATCTATCACATGTTAGAAAAAAACAGAAGGTGATGTGTGAAACATACCAGAAACATACCATGTGACAAACAATTAATAAAAACATTCACACTTTACTTCTTTGGTGAGTGTGTGAATTTGCATGTATGTGGCAGTAGGGCCTCGTCTGACACATTTTATATGTTGCAGCCGTTCCCTCATTTAAAAATACCACACATCTTCCTCCCAAACTTAAAGGAACATGCCGACTTTTTGGGACTTTAGCTTCTTCACCGTATCCCCCAGAGTTAGATAAGTCCATACATACTCTTCTCATCTCTGTGCGTGCCATAACTCTGTCTGACGCACCCACCGCTAGCCTAGCTTAGCACAAAGACTGGAGGTAAACGGCTCCAGCTAGCATACTGCTCCCATTAAGTGACAAAATAACGCCAACATTTTCCTATACATAGTTCCCACATGAAGTCACAACATACGGGCATTTGCCGACCCGGCGCCATGTCCACTCTCTCCTTCATTATTTGCAATTTTTATTGAACCACTTGCACAAGCAATCCGACAAAACGATATGATTCAGGGAATTAAATCTGTAGACACACAACACAAAATTAGCTTATATGCTGATGACATTTTATTACATTTACAGGACCCCACCCATTCAGTACAAGAAACATTCAAAATCATCAATAACTTCTCTGAAATATCAAATTATACAATAAACTGGAATAAATCCATCATACTCCCACTGTTAGACAACGCCTGGGATTCTGCAGCTCAGATTTCATTTCCATCACTTAGGGTTGGGAATTTTAAATACCTGGGTATTAACATCTCCCCCAGGCTGTCAGAGTTATTTTCACTTAATTACTCTCCACTCCTTAGAATAATTCAAGACAATCTAAAACGCTGGTCAAGTCTTCCGCTCTCACTTCTAGGACGAATAGCCACCGTTAAAATGAAAATATTACCTCAAATAAATTACTTTTTTTCCTTACTTCCCGTAATCCCAACAGAGAAATGGTTCCAATCACTTAATAGTTCAATATCACAGTTCTTTTGGAAAAATAAGAAAGCTAAGATTAAGTATTCAACCCTTTAAAAAAATAAACTGCAAGGTGGTCTTGAAGCACCCAACTTTTATTATTTTTTAGCAAATCAATTACAATATATAGTCAAATGGTTAAAACCAAACAATAATAATACTTCATGGATAGATTTAGAACAGGCATACTGCCCTAATCTTAAACTGTCAGACCTACTATTTCTTAATACCTCACTTAAAAATCACAACTGTTTTAGAAATACTGCCATATCCACAACTATGACAGCCTGGTGGAGAGTACTTAAAATCACTAACTCCACAACTACTCCCTGTAAATTCACCCCATTATGGCATAATCCAGATTTTCATATCCGTAAAACACCTATTCACTTTCACACTTGGGAAGAAAAAGGAATCACACACCTTCACCACCTCTTCAATAACAATAATTTCATGACCTTTCAAGATCTATCCCAGAAATATGCAATTGAAAACCAACAGTCCTTTTATTATATACAACTTAAAACAATCATAAGAAATAAAATCAACATAAGAAATAATACTCTTACACCCCCACGGATATCAGAAGAAATTATGCAAATTGGAAATGATAATAAATTGATCTCTAAATTATATAAATTATTAACTAAATCAGACACTTTAATACATGTACCACAAACTAAATGGAATCAAGATATATCCGCCCCTCTTACCTTCCAATACTGGACTGACATATGTAATAATATATTTGCAATGACAACAAACACTAATTTACAACTAATCCAATATAAAATCATTCATAGAACTCACATCACTCAATATAAAAAATATAAAATGGGACTTGCAACTTCTGACATTTGCTCACAGTGCACCATGGGTGTTTCTGACAATTATTTTCATGCAGTTTGGGCATGTACACCAGTTTACAACTTTTGGACAATAATAACACAAAAACTTTCAGATGTTCTGAGCTGTAGAATCCCTCTCTCTCCGCCTCTATGCCTGCTGGGAGACCTACAAATAATACATTTACAAACCAAATACAAAGACAGTTTATTAGTTTCTCTAGCTATCGCCAAGAAAACAATTCTACAAAACTGGAAATCCAAAAATATTCTTAGTTTAAACCATTGGGAAAATTTACTATTGGAATTCATAACTTTACTAAAAATCACAACTTTCCAAAACGGTGACATACCGTCCTTCAGGGAAAACTGGAAACCATTCCTCAACTATTTCAACCTCGACCCAAACTGAAACTGATGCCACGCACATTCTTACATATATTTCCTCATGTCTTCTCACATTCCTATCAAAAGAAGAAATAATACTATAACACTACTATAATATTATTAGTAATACTATACTATATAAACTATAATACTATAATATAATACGATAACAATACTACTATGTTCACATTCATTTAAAACAAGATGCACACCTTGACTAATTATTTATGGTATATGATTAAAATAAATATTACAAACATCAATTACATTTCTCAACAATACACTATTATTACTATGTGTATAGTGATGATGAGGATGGTAGTAATGACTATTATTATTATCATTATTATTATTATTATTATAAGAAGCATTACTACTACTATACTATAAGGATTATTGTGTATGATCATAAATATATTTTACTGTTATTATTATCGCTTTATTTGACATTTTATTTTATTCATTTATTTGACCTTAGTGATTTTATACTTCCTGACATAATTATTATTATATTATCTCTCATTATAGGATTCCATTTCCTTTTTTTTTTTTTTTTTGGCTGCCATGATACCACTGTAGCTATTGTTATTGTTAATGATAATAATAATAATGATATTATTATTATTGTTGTTATTGATATTATTGTTATTATTGTTGTTATTGTTGTTGTTGTTGTTGTTATCACTGTTATAAATAGTATTACTGAAGTAATCGTATTGATTATACAAAATTTTGTTGTGTCTCCTTCCTGCTATCCTATAGACATGATGGTCCCTGGGCCAGGGTTTTTTTCAGGGTAAGGATGCCTGTGGGGCCTGCTCCCCGGGTGCTCTGGGCTGGGCTTGGACGGCCGCAACACTATTGTCCTTTTTAATGCATCTAATTCATTAAAAAAAATGATGAATGAATAAAAAAAAAAAGTATGTATGTATATATGTGTATATGTGTATATATGTATGTATGTATATGTATATATATGTATATATGTGTATGTATGTGTGTGTATGTATGTATATGTATATGTACTGTATGTATGTATGTATATATATATGTATATATGTATATATTAAAAAAACAAAATTAACACATAGAACAGGGTAAGCATGGTGCGTTACTTCTGATCAAGGTTAGTTAGCACAGGGGTGGCAGAGGTCAGAATTCCACTCGGGCCTTGCCATCAACTGGCTACCCCTGGGTCTGTGTTTCATGCCATGTCTCATTTTTAATGCAACATATTAGATTAGGAACATTGTCACCAGGGTTGGCAATCTGGTGATAGCGGCCTGTCTGCGATGGTGGGAGTTGCCAGGGTACTTGGGGTGTTCTGGGCTCAGCGGTATCTTCCCTTGTTGATGGGCGGCACGTTCTGGGCACATCCTACAGGCTGTGGGTGGCAGGGCGGAGACGTGACAAAACACAACACGACTGGATAATAGCGGTAATTATTTGCTACTGCATTTAGTTATTTATTGTATATTATGATGCTGGTGGAAGTAATGGTAGTAATTATTGATATTATCATCTTTATTATTGTTACTATCGCTATCGGAATGGTGACAGTGGTATCTTTTTTTTTTTTTGTTAATTATTTTGTTTTTGTTTTATTTGCCTTGAATTGTTTTTTTTTGTTTTTTTTTTGTTATATTGTTAATGTTATTAATGCTAATATGTCATTAGCTATATAGAGCACACAAACATACATTTCTATTCAGAAATTTAAACAATTCAACTGTTGTTCCGTTGAGATCCAATTTGATGTTTCACTGTTTTCACTGTATATACATACACTGTTCTCACTGTAATTTCACTCCTTGCATAATAAAAAAAATAAATAAAAAAAAACTCACACTCATAAACAGAATTTTGTACATATATGTATAAGTAGGCTACTTGTTAAAGTAAAGAAGACGTAAAACAGTCAAGATCCAAATGATTTCAGTTGATCTCTAATTATATGATGAAACGAGTTCTAGTAGCTGTGCAGGTCAATTAACTTCAGTATGAAAACAGGCTTTGTCCATGTTAATGAAGTATATGGACAACGTCATATACATACATCTAAACACAAGGCATAAATGCACAAGTACAAGTAAATAGTTTTTACAGAAAAAAAGAAGTCTTTTTTCAATAGTTAGTTAGCAAAGAGTTTTTTTTTTTTTTTGCCCCCCATTTGGATATCACATGACCTTGACGACCACAGTGGTTGTGTCTGCTGAAAGTAAAGCTCAAAAGCAGAAGCTCAGAGCAGTGCAATCCACTTGAAGAAACAACTTCTAATAATCTCACATCTACTTCAGCAGACTGAATATGTCTTATGGCAATATGAACATTTCCAGGAAAGATGGCATGGACAGAGAAGATGAAGAAGAGATGAATATCTATGATAAAGTGGATCCTATAAACGGTTCTGATGTTATGACAAACAGAGAATTCCCAAACACCTCAACACACAGGTACAGAGATTAAATTCATTATAACACACACATTTGCGTAATACGAGCAATTAGCGTTGATCTTCATATCTCTGGTGTTCAGGAAGTGATACTGTGAGGAACAGAAGCTCCAGAGCAGCTCTGGTGTGTTTGGCTCTGCTGTGTGTTCTTCTGCTGACTGCGGTCATAGTGCTGTGTGTCCACATCAAGACAAGATCTCCAACCTCACAGAAGAGAGAGATGAGCTACTTACCAGGAACATGCAATTGACAAAAGAGAGAGATGGATTATCATCAAGTAACCTTGACCTGATTAAACACAGAGACAAGTTAAATAAGGAGAAAAATGAACTGTCAAAAAGTCTCTGTGTAAAGGGTAAACAAAACTAAACTTGGTTGTTTTTACAGGATTTTACAGGATACATTCAGAGCTGCCAACTCTCACGCATTCACTGTGAGACTCGCGCAATTGACACTTCTCACACGTTCTCATGCCACACATCCATTTTCTCACACAGAAAAATCGCGAAGCAAAGACAATTACCAACTGCAGAATCGCAGAACCATACGTCATAGCAGTGTGAGGATGACAGCGCCAGCCTAACAGTCTGATGCCGGAAGTGGGCGTGGTAAAAGCATCTAAGGGGTGGAGATGGGTAGGTTTAGGGGTAAGTTTAGGGGTCAGGGGGTGGAGATGGGTAGGTTTAGGTATGGTATATGTAAGGTGGATATGTATGGTATCCACTTCCGGCACCAGACTGTTAGGCTGGCGCTGTCGTCCTCACACTACTATGATGTATGGTTCTGCGGTTCTGCAGTGAGACCTATCTCAGCAAAGAGGACACGGAGACCGAGACAGACAAGACAGAGCAGTTACTTATGATATAAAAATAAAAAAACTCAGCTCTCAGATTCTGTCAATTTTATTACGAAATTCAAACAATAAATACTGTACCGTTTTGGCGCTTGTGAATGTGACGTGACAGATACCTAGTGGCACGTGAACCAGTCATCTCTACTAGCTAATAGTAAATAAACACAAACACTGTTGAAAGATACAGTACAACTTACCGAAATGTATATTCCTCATACATGATATCGATCAATCAGTGTTTTTCATCCGCGAAAAGGGGTCAATAAAACAGCTGGAGAACAATTATGTCACATAACATTTACCTCAGGAAAGCCATTTAATGACCATAATATGGGCTATAGCCACTGATCATTAGATATAGATCAGTGGCTATAGCACGTTAGTTGGCTAGAAAAAAAAGAGTTATAGAGAGTATTTTGCTATATGTGTACTATATTACATATTTATTATATTTTATTTTACTTTTACTAAAATTGTTATTGTAATAAAAATGTTTGAATTATTTTTAACCTATAAATAATACTACCATCTGATAGGGCTCTCTGTATGTTTACAGAATTAGGTGAGTTTTTTTTTTTTTTTTTTTTTTGTGAAAAATGAATGTCTATCTTGTGTACCTTATATTTATCCAAATGAATCAATATTAAATCAAATCACAAGAATTTAATTTAATTGAAATCGTGAAATTTGTGTCAAGCAATAATAATGAAAAAAACATAGTTTACCATAAATTGTACCATGTAAACATAGTAACTTTGTCACTAAACCTAGTTAGTTACTAAAATGCTTTGACAATCACAATACACTTATGACAATAACAATTTGACTGTTAAATCACTACAAAAGCATTTACTTTTCCTGCCATTCATTTCTTTAGATTAAAATACCAGTGTATATTGACTAGGAATATATGGTTTCTTATTTAATAAGGTGTAATCCCTCTGGAGCCAGAATAACTTTGAAATGAAACACAAAAACATTCTGCAAAAAGGTCATATTTGATTACACAATTACTGAACTACCCCTCCTTGAACTGCCACCTTACCGTGGTGGAGGGGTTTGAGTACCCGAATGAACCTAGGAGCTATGTTGTCTGGGGCTATATGCCCCTGGTAGGGTCTCCCAAGGCAAACAGGTCCTAGGCGACGGGTCAGACTAAGAGCGGTTCAAAACCCCTTATGATGCCCAAAAAAAGGAGGACCGTGACGCCGCCCGGTATGGCGCAGCCGGGGCCCCACCCTGGAGCCAGGCCCGGGGTTGGGGCTCGTATGCGAGCGCCTGGTGGTCGGGCCTCCCCCCATGGGGTCCGGCCGGGCTCAGCCCGAAGGAGTGACGTGGGGCCACCCTCCCGTGGACCCACCACCTGCAGGAGGGACCGTAAGGGGCCGGTGCTAAGTGGATCGGGCGGCAGTCGAAGGCGGGAGCCTAGACAGCCCGATCCCTGGACGCGGAATCTAGCTCTAGGGACATGGAATGTCACCTCTCTGGCGGGGAAGGAGCCTGAGCTTGTGCGTGAGGTTCAGAGATTCCGACTAGAGATAGTTGGGATCTCCTCTACGCACGGCTTGGGCTCTGGAACCACACTCCTCGAGAGAGGATGGACTCTTCACCACTCTGGAGTTGCCCATGGTGAGAGGCGGCGGGCTGGTGTGGGTTTGCTTATAGCCCCCCAGCTCATAGGGTCGCTTCCCTACGCCTTCGGGTCGGGGATAGGTCTCTCACTGTCGTTTGTGCTTACGGGCCGAACGGCAGTGCAGAGTACCCGGCCTTCTTGGAGTCTCTGGGAGGGGTGCTGGAAAGTGCTCCGACTGGGGACTCCATCGTTTTACTGGGGGACTTCAACGCCCACGTGGGCAGCGACAGTGACACCTGGAGGGGCGTGATTGGTAGGAACGGCCCCCCTGATCTGAACCCGAGTGGTGTTCTGTTATTGGACTTCTGTGCTAGTTACAGCTTGTCCATAACGAACACCATGTTCAAGCATAAGGGTGTCCATCAGTGCACATGGCACCAGGACACCCTAGGCCAGAGGTCGATGATCGACTTTGTGGTCGTTTCATCCGACCTCCGGCCGTATGTCTTGGACACTCGGGCGAAGAGAGGGGCGGAGCTGTCAACTGATCACCACCTGGTGGTGAGTTGGATCCGATGGCGGGGGAGGAAGCTGGACAGACTCGGCAGACCCAAACGTACTGTGAGGGTCTGTTGGGAACGTTTGGCCGAATCTCCTGTCAGAGAGATCTTCAACTCCCACCTCCGGCAGAGCTTCGACCAGATCCCGAGGGAGTCTGGAGATATTGAGTCCGAGTGGACCATGTTCTCCACCTCCATTGTCAACGCGGCCACTCGGAGCTGTGGCCGTAAGGTCTCCGGTGCCTGTCGAGGCGGCAATCCCCGAACCCGGTGGTGGACACCGGAAGTAAGGGATGCCGTCAAGCTGAAGAAGGAGTCCTATCGGGCCTGGCTGGCTTGTGGGACTCCTGAGGCAGCTGATGGGTACCGACGGGCCAAGCGGACTGCAGCCCGGGTGGTTGTGGAGGCAAAAACTCGGGCCTGGGAGGAGTTCGGTGAGGCCATGGAGAAGGACTATCGGTCGGCCTCGAAGAGATTCTGGCAAACCGTCCGACGCCTCAGGAGGGGGAAGCAGTGCCCTACCAACGCTGTTTACAGTGGAGGTGGGCAGCTGTTGACCTCGACTGGGGATATCATCGGACGGTGGAAGGAATACTTCGAGGATCTCCTCAATCCCGCCGTCACGTCTTCCATTGAGGAAGCAGAGGCTGAGGGCTCGGAGGCGGACTCGTCCATCACCCAAGCTGAAGTCACCGAGGTAGTCAAGAAACTCCTCGGTGGCAAGGCACCGGGGGTGGATGAGATCCGCCCTGAGTACCTCAAGTCTCTGGATGTTGTGGGGCTGTCTTGGCTGACACGCCTCTGCAACATCGCGTGGCGGTTGGGGACAGTACCTTTGGACTGGCAGACCGGGGTGGTGGTCCCTCTTTTCAAGAAGGGGGATGGGAGGGTGTGCTCCAACTATAGGGGGATCACACTTCTCAGCCTCCCTGGGAAAGTCTATGCCAGGGTACTGGAGAGGAGAATCCGGCCGATAGTAGAACCTCGGATTCAGGAGGAACAGTGTGGTTTTCGTCCCGGTCGTGGAACACTGGACCAGCTCTATACCCTCTACAGGGTGCTGGAGGGCTCATGGGAGTTTGCCCAACCAATCTACATGTGCTTTGTGGATTTGGAGAAGGCATTCGACTGTGTCCCTCGCGGCGGCCTGTGGAGGGTGCTCCGGGAGTATGGGGTCCGGGGCCCTTTGCTAAGGGCTATCCGGTCCCTGTACGACCGGAGCAGGAGCTTGGTTCGTATTGCCAGCAGTAAGTCAGACTTGTTCCCGGTGCGTGTTGGACTCCGGCAGGGCTGCCCTTTGTCGCCGGTTCTGTTCATGATTTTTATGGACAGAATTTCTAGGCGCAGCCAGGGGCCGGAGGGGGTCGGGTTTGGGGACCACACGATTTCATCCCTGCTCTTTGCGGATGATGTTGTCGTGTTGGCCTCATCAGACCAGGACCGGTCTGTCGTGGTAAAGAAGGAGCTGAGCCGCAAGGCGAAGCTCTCGATTTACCAGTCAATCTACGTTCCTACTCTCACCTATGGTCATGAGCTGTGGGTCATGACCGAAAGGACAAGATCCCGGATACAAGCGGCCGAAATGAGCTTTCTCCGCAGGGTGGCTGGGCGATCCCTTAGAGATAGGGTGAGAAGCTCGGTCACTCGGGAGGAGCTCAGAGTAGAGCCGCTGCTCCTCCACATCGAGAGGGGTCAGTTGAGGTGGCTCGGGCATCTTTTCCGGATGCCTCCTGGACGCCTTCCCGGGAAGGTGTTCCGGGCATGTCCCACCGGGAGGAGACCCCGGGGAAGACCTAGGACACGCTGGAGAGACTATGTCTCCCGGCTGGCCTGGGAACGCCTCGGTGTCCCCCCGGAAGAGCTGGAGGAAGTGTCTAGGGAGAGGGAAGTCTGGGCATCCCTGCTTAGACTGCTGCCCCCGCGACCCGGCCCCGGACAAGCGCTAGAAGATGGATGGATGGATTACTGAACTATTTATTAAACACGATTTAGTATATTCTTTCTGTCATGTAGCTAATAGAAAGAAGGCTGAAGCCCGTCTAACTGGCGGGGGCCCACCACCACCTCCCCTCACCCCATCTGAGGAGCTGGCTCTGTCTCTTAATAAAGGGCGACCAGTGGTTGCTGGCATTCCTGGGGGCACTTCATCACACACACCATGCACCACAAGTAACATGGTGAAATGTAAGTTTGCCACTGTGATTTGTTCTCATTATGACTTAATAAATTACTCTCTGTCACTTATAAAGGCTTTTTGAACATGCTTAACGTTTTTATGCAGGCTTACTTTATTGAACTACATATGATGTATAGGCTACTGTGGTCTTAGTTATATTGCTTTGATATTTTTTTCTGCATTATTGGTACCTCTTTGATAATATTGAGAATTGTATGGGTTGTATTTTCTTATAGATACTGACAGAGGGATTGTATTATTGGACCCTACAGAAAGAACACAGTCTGTCACAGCTGTAAGTGTTTTGTGGTCAGGTACCTTTAGTTGCTTTTAGATATTTTTTTTATGTTTATTTTTGCCAGATAATGTATACTTTTTCATACAATTATATACAATTTCCACTGAAGGATGAAGATGACGATGAAGAGACCACATCTGCTGTGACAGAAGTGGACAATGCTGGTAGATCCACTGAGGTATGATGCACACCATTATAATGCATGCCCCCTTTTCACATTAGAGTAACAAACTGTCATTGTCCTTTCACAGTACATACCTGGGGATTTGCCCACAGATTAAGGTCCTTCAACCTCAACGAACAATCTAACCGGAGTAAGAATTTGAGTGCAGTTGTCCATATTTTACTTTTATTGTCTGACAGAATCTCATTTAACTTTTTTTTGCCTTCCTAGTTGCCAGCAAAGGAGCTGTATAAGGTCCATCTTCAAAAACAAATAAGAAAAAGTGACATGGAGATGGACCTTATACAGCTTCAAATTAAAAAAGTAAAACTTGAAATTGAATTACTGGAGCATCGCCTTAAGGTGAGAACTTCTGATTAATCTGTTGCATGTTAAAAGTGTTGTGTATATAAAGCATTGTAATAAAAAAAAAAAAACATTTTTACTGAAATTTTTACTTTCATTGTTTTGCAGGAAATCAAGAAATGAACTGCAGAGCAGACCAGTGCAAACATTTTAATAAAAGCAATTTTGACAAATCCTGTCTCTCAATAGTCTTCCATCTCTGTTGTGTGCAAAACCCTGTTGGGGTTCCTCTGGGCCATCTTCCTCAATCCAAAGAGGGTGGCTCTCTCCTCTTATATTGGCAATGTTGTGAAGCACAACACAATCCACTATGATGTCGCATGCCCTCTCTGAACTGACCCGGAGCCCACGCAGACACTGAAACCTAGACTTCAGGATCCCTATGGTCATCTCCACCTTGGCCCGTGTTCGGCTGTGAGCCAGGTTAAAGCGGGTCTGTGGTCCGGGATCAGGTTCAGGGTAGGGTGTCATTAAATAGGGCAGACAAGGGTATCCTCTGTCCCCCAGCAAGTAACCATTGTACTGTCCTGTAATGATTCATGTGTACAATTTCCCTGTTGTTCTGTGTTTTACTGTGTGCTGCATTGCTTGTACGGGGAGGTAACTTGGTGGGAAATTAAAATGGATTTAGCCTGATCGGCGGTAGATTCAATCTGGCTTGCTATTGTAAGGGTGGATTTCCTGCAGGGGTTCAGGCTGCAGGACTGCCGAATGACTAAAGAAACATTATCAGCAAGATGGTAGAAAACTGTAGATTTCTTGTCTATAACCACCCACTATTACTTTTACCAACGATGGAAATACGCGCTTAATATTACGATAGCTTAATATGTTGGAGAGTGTTGCTATAGAGCAGTGTTTCCCAACCGGGGTGCCGTCTGACGAGAGCAGGGGTGCCATGTATTTTTTTTTTTTTTTTTTTTGTGTGTGAATAACAATTCACATGTGACGACGATGTGTGTGTAGTGCAAAAGAATATGGACAGATTTGTTAAAAGAAAAGCTCTAGATGCTTCTGTACCGTCTACTTCCTCATGCAGCAGTCCAGAACGGGCCGCTGAAAGCAGCAGTAAGAAGAAGAAAAGACAGTATATCGACAATTACTTGTCATATGGCTTTATCTTTATCGGAGATCCATCATGTCCTCTTCTTCTGTGTCTGGCATGTGGGGAAAAATTGTCGAATGAATCAATGGTTCCTAGCAAACTGAAACGGCATCTGACAAAAAAATCACCCGTGAGAAAGGATGCAGAATATTTTATTCGACTGAAAATGCAACGTGAAAAACAAGAGGGAATTATGATGAAGAGTACAAAAGTGTCTGAGAAAGCTTTAAACGCAAGCTATCTTGTGGCTGAAATAGTAGCTAAATAAAAAAAAAAAAAAAACACATGATCGCTGAGACTGTAATCTTACCAGCATGCAAAGACATTGTTAATACCATGCTGGGCCCACAAGCAGCGAAATAAATATTAAAGGTTCCCCTGTCAAACAATACAATTAGCAGGCCTATAAATGACATGTCTTCAGACACTGAAAGTGTGATTTTGGAAAAAATCAGATCAAGCGGCAAATTTTCCTTGCAGCTGGATGAGTCGACTGACATTAGTGGGCACGCACAGCTCGTGGCAAATGTTCGATTCGTTGATGGCGACAGCATTAGAGAAACTTTTTTATTTTGTAAATCAATGCCAGACAAAACAACGGGAAAAGAAATATATCGTGTGACAACAGAGTATTTTGTGTACTGATGAGGCCGCTTCCATGACGGGGAGTACGAAGGGCTTCATTAGCAGAGTCAGAGCGCAAAACCCACATGTGAAAGCCACTCACTGCTTTTTACATAGGGAGGCACTGGTAGCAAAGACGCTCCCGAAGGAACTCTCTGATGTACTGGACAGAGCAGTAGATATAGTTAATTTCATCAAGGCACGCCCACTGAAGAGGCGTCTATTTTTGATTTTATGCGAGGAAATGGAAGCGGAACATCAGAGCTTGTTATTACATGCGGCCGTTCGATGGCTATCACGCGGCAAGGTTTTTTCACGACTCTACGAACTGAGGCAAGAGTTAAAAACGTTCCTCAATCAGGAGAATTTGGGATATGCAGAGTTAATTGCAGACATGGAATGGTGTTCAAAACTTGCATATCTCACCGATGTTTTTAAGCATCTCAATGACCTGAACACAAAAATGCAAGGGAAAGATGAAAATATTCTCACTTCTGTGGGGTGGGGTCTGTGGATGGGGTGCCACAAAATTGTCACATGCCTGTCCTGTCTTGTGTAGCACATGTGGTGTTTGTGTTCCTGTCTCTGTTTTGACCCCACCCTCCTTGTTATCTCATTATTGGTTTCATTTGTCCCACCTGTTGTTCCCTCATTACCTGCCTGATTTGTCCCTTTTATAAGTTCCTTTGTGTTTGCAGTCTGTGTCGGATCGTTGTCTTGTACACGTCTCCTGTTCTCTCGTGACCCCTTTTGGTATGTTCGTTTTTGAAGTTGTTGTTTTGTATTTAGTTATGTTTTCGCCCTCGTGGGTTTTGTTTTGTGTTTAGTGTTTCTTTTGTAATAAATATCTTTTTCCCTTTGCATTTGAGTTCTCCCTTTGTTTTCTGTAATTTACGTGACAGAACGATCCAACCATGTCAAGGACTCAGCAAAGGGTCTCTTCCCCAGCCACCGAGCGGGAGAGGAGGCAAAGTTTTGAGGGGACCCGGTTGGTCATATTTCGCGGGACCCGTGGAGGCCGCAGTAGAGGAGGTGGGCGAGGGGAATTTCAAGACCACTCTCCACTCTGGCCCCTCCTCGACCCAGTTCCGGTGGTCCCAGTTCCGGTGGTTCCGAAGCGGAGGAGGAGAGGAAAGAACCCCTCCGGGGCTATGTCGGTGGTCCCTGTTCCGGTGGTCCCTGTTCCAGCTATCCCGAGTCCGGTGGTCCCTGTTCCGGTGGTCCCTGTTCCGGTGGTCCCTGTTTCGGTGGTCCCGAGTCTGGTGGTCCCGAGTCTAGTGGCCCAACCCGAGACTGTTCACGTTCCGTCTGCCCAGTCAGAGACTGTTCAGGTCACATCTGCCCAGCCAGAGATGGTTCAAGCCACATCTGCCCAGTCGGAGACAGATCGGGAGATGCCCATTCTCATGGCCGGGGGGGCACTGATCGGCTATTTAGAGCGTTTAGCTCGGATCCTGGAGACGCCCTTCAAACCTTCAGTGTCTGTTCCTGAGCCGGAGCCAGTGTCTGTTCCTGAGCCGGAGCCAGTGTCTGTTCCTGAGCCGGAGCCAGTGTCTGTTCCTGAGCCGGAGCCAGTGTCTGTTCCTGAGCCGGAGCCAGTGTCTGTTCCTGAGCCGGAGCCAGTGTCTGTTCCTGAGCCGGAGCCAGTGTCTGTTCCTGAGCCGGAGCCAGTGTCTGTTCCTGAGCCGGAGCCAGTGTCTGTTCCTGAGCCGGAGCCAGTGTCTGTTCCTGAGCCGGAGCCAGTGTCTGTTCCTGAGCCGGAGCCAGTGTCTGTTCCTGAGCCGGAGCCAGTGTCTGTTCCTGAGCCGGAGCCAGTGTCTGTTCCTGAGCCGGAGCCAGTGTCTGTGTCTGTTCCAGTTCCTGAGCCGGAGCCAGTGTCTGTGTCTGTTCCAGTTCCTGAGCCGGAGCCAGTGTCTGTGTCTGATCGAGTTCCTGAGCCGGAGCCAGTGTCTGTTCCTGAGCCCTCAGTGACCGCGACACTGGCCATTATGACCACAGCCATGTGGTGTGTGTGGGCTACGCACACACTTGGACCGGTGGTGTCTGTTCCTGGGCCGGTGGTGTCTGTTCCTGAACCGGTGGTACCAGTTCCCGAGCCGGTGGTGCCAGTTCCAGTGCCCGAGCCGGTGGTGTCTGTTCCAGTGCCTGAGCCGGTGGTGCCAGTTCCAGTGCCCGAGCCAGTTCCAGTGCCCGAGCCGGTGGTGGGAGTTCCAGTGCCTGAGCCGGTGGTGGGAGTTCCAGTTCCCGAGCCGGTGGTGCCAGTTCCAGTGCCCGAGCCGGTGGTGTCTGTTCCAGTGCCCGAGCCGGTGGTGCCAGTTCCAGTGCCCGAGCCAGTTCCAGTGCCCGAGCCGGTGGTGCCAGTTCCAGTGCCCGAGCCGGTGGTGGGAGTTCCAGTGCCCGAGCCGGTGGTGGGAGTTCCAGTGCCCGAGCCGGTGGTGGGAGTTCCAGTGCCCGAGCCGGTGGTGGGAGTTCCAGTGCCCGAGCCGGTGGTGGGAGTTCCAGTGCCCGAGCCGGTGGTGGGAGTTCCAGTGCCCGAGCCGGTGGTGCCAGTTCCAGTGCCCGAGCCGGTGATGTCTGTTCCTGAGCCGGTGCCTGTTCCCTGGCCGCCCGAGGGAAGGTCTCCGCCCTGGCCGCCCGAGGGAAGGTCTCCGCCCTGGCCGCCCGAGGGAAAGTCTCCGCCCTGGCCGCCCGAGGGAAAGTCTCCACCCTGGCCGCCCGAGGGAAGGTCTCCGCCCTGGCCGCCCGAGGGAAGGTCTCCACCCTGGCCGCCCGAGGGAAGGTCTCCACCCTGGCCGCCCGAGGGAAGGTCTCCACCCTGGCCGCCCGAGGGAAGGTCTCCACCCTGGCCGCCCGAACTCTGTGGCCCGCCCTGGCCTCCCGAACTGTCCATTTCCCCTGCCCTACTCTGGTCTGTCCCTCCCGTCCCGCCCTGTTCTGTCCCTCCCGTCCCGCCCTGTTCTGTCCCTCCCGTCCCGCCCTGGTCTGTCCCTCCCGTCCCTAGTGGAGCGTCTGGTAGCCGCTCCTTAAGGAGGGGGTAATGTCACATGCCTGTCCTGTCTTGTGTAGCACATGTGGTGTTTGTGTCCCTGTCTCTGTTTTGACCCCACCCTCCTTGTTATCTCATTATTGGTTTCATTTGTCCCACCTGTTGTTCCCTCATTACCTGCCTGATTTGTCCCTTTTATAAGTTCCTTTGTGTTTGCAGTCTGTGTCGGATCGTTGTCTTGTACACGTCTCCTGTTCTCCCGTGACCCTTTTTGGTATGTTCGTTTTTGAAGTTGTTGTTTTGTATTTAGTTATGTTTTCCCCCTCGTGGGTTTTGTTTTGTGTTTAGTGTTTCTTTTGTAATAAATATCTTTTTCCCTTTGCATTTGAGTTCTCCCTTTGTTTTCTGTAATTTACGTGACAAAAATGTAGAAACTTTTCTAAGGGTGCTATGACAGAAAAAAGGTTGGGAAACACTGCTATAGAGTGACAAAATTGTATTGCAATTAGTAGCACTTCAAAGTCAATACCAAATTAAAACTAGTTAGCACATCATTTGCTATTGAAAGGATTTAATGACAATATGTGATCCTGCCTGTGAAAACCCAGCTAAAGTCATTTCTCTTACGAGAGGTTCTCTCGTATTGCGTAAGTTGCTTACGCATCGGGAAAGTCTTCTTTCTTCAAGATCTGAAGCCAAAAATAATCCTTAATTTTGT
This sequence comes from Scardinius erythrophthalmus, assembly GCF_964197995.2. Lineage (NCBI taxonomy): Eukaryota > Metazoa > Chordata > Actinopteri > Cypriniformes > Leuciscidae > Scardinius > Scardinius erythrophthalmus. Next base: position 23,708 of record NW_028296174.1, read on the forward strand.
ATTCATTGTCAACGCAGTGCGGCAGCCGGCAGACCATGGCAGGCTGTATGAGCGTGCTCATTGGCTGCTCCGCGGCAACTGCTTAAGCCTACCAGTGAGCCCTGTGAGTGAGATGTGAGTGACGTCACATCCTCTAACCATCAAGATGGGTGTGGCCAGTGTGTATATAAGCAGGGCTCACAGGCTGAAATTCTGATTTTCTTGTCTTCAGCGAAGCTCTTCGCATCGCTGGATCTTAAGAGCCGCCGCCGTTGAAACCAGCGACCAGCAAGCTTAGGACAGCGCCTGAAGAAGCCGGCCGCCTTGCCGTCTTCAGCCATCCGTGCCTGCTACGCTATCCGGCGACATATCCTTTTATTACAGCTGTGTGTGCTTGCCCTGCGACACACACTATCTCTCACTGTTCTAAAAGAGCACGAGGCGTTTTTGTCAAAACGCCTCGTTTTTTTCCTGCGGCTCGTGCCGCGCCCCGCTCAGCAACGGAGACCGCCACCTCTTCAGCGCTCTCTGCCTGGGCCGCGAGCACGCCGCCACCGCACTCTCTACGGGCGGATGCCCCGAGTGCGAAGAACTTTCAATGTCGACCCTGCGGGCTCGACTTGAAGTTTTCGACTAAGCTGTCGCTCCGCCTGTCCCTGCCGGGCCGCGCAATAGAAAGCGCCGCTCGCAGAGACCACCGGAGACTGATATGACTGAGGAGCTCGCCGGAACCTCTCCCTCGAGCTTCTCTCTCGCCCTCTCCGCCCCCCCTCCCGGCCGCTCAACCACGGGATCTCGCCCGCGCCGCCGCCGCGTCAGGGGATGAGGCGAATGAGATAGACACTCTCCCTCTGTTCGAGCCGCGCTACTGCGCTGCTCACAAGGGATGGCAGAAGTGGACAGTCTCGGAGCGAGCTTCCTCTCCCTCTGTTCGAGCCGCGCAAACTGCGCCGCTCACAAGGGATGGCAGAAACGGACGGTCCTGGAGCTCTCTTTACGTTACAAGAAAGCTACTCCGTCCTCACACATCTCCGTTATAAATACACGCACGCCTGCAAGCAAGGCTTTTGCGGTTCGATCCCGGCTCTCGCGGCAGATAAAAATTTATGCTGTTCGCTTCTCCAAGCTCGCGGCCAGTTTTTCTTACATACAGAAAGCAAACCCGCACTCTCCCTTTTTGGGCCGCGCAGATTGCGCCGTTCACAAGGGATAACAGAGCGGACGGTCACGAGCAACGTTCAGCGCACGCGCCTCACTCACCAGCGAAAAGAGGAAGAGAGAGTGTTTTCGTCCCGCTGTGGCCGGACAAACCGCTAATTCTCAAACATTTTTCAGTCCCCTCTTAAGTTCAGGCGGCTGGAAATAATACAATTGCAGTAAACGAGCCTGTTTTTAATACACGCACGACTGCAAACAAACATGAGGTCGTACTCTTATATGCTCGCGCTAACCGAAAGCTAATGCGTTCTCCCCTGTAGCCCAGTGGCAGAATCATAGGCTCTAACGCCAGAGACCCGTGTTCGAGCCCAGCTCTCGCGGCAGATACATTTTTTTACTGTTCGCTTCTCCGAGCTCGCGGCCAGCTTTTCTTACATACAGAAAGCGAACCCGCCTCTCGCACCACATGGTGCTCGATTATTTATGAGCGTCTATACACGAGGGAAGAAAAGACGGTTAAGTCCCGCTGCGGTTAGACCACCGTCAAAGCTTCACGCTCTGTCAGTCCCCGTTGCCACGGCTACTGCAGATGTTTACCTCGCAGCCAACGAACCGGTATATCTACCCGCTCGCCTGCGCGCAACCACCGTTCTCACGGCGACCCAGAGAAATCTCAAATGAGCATAATGTCCGGTTGCATGGCTCACGCCGTATGTGTTTCAAATGCAGTGAATGTGCCCACGTTTCCGTGTTCACCCCTGCACACAAGCACTATAAATCCTGTGTCTCTCACAGAGCCCACTCTCATAAAGTAGGCAGAAGCCGCTCGAGTGTTAAAAGTAGGTCACGTGTCCACCTCACCGTGCCCACACCTACTCACTGCCCGCTCTGTCACACGGCCTCTCACGACCGGTCATGTTTTAAATGTAAATCCTGTGCCCGCCCTTGAGCGCTCACACATACTAACGAACATTTCACCCCCGACGCCGCCCTCGCGCATTACGCCTCACACTATATGTTCCCCGTCCAAAGCCACCGGGACACTGTGTGTAAAACGGGCAGCTATCGTACCGAGAGCGCTGCGCCCGCCCCTCCGTTTCGAGCTCTCGAGCCCGCGATGCGCGGCGATCAGAGCCCGGAGGCCATTCTGCCCCTGGCTGCACACGCAAGAGCGTGGGAAGCTCTTCCAGGCGCATCAGAATGGGTGCAAAGCACAGTAAAACTAGGCTATACTCTGCAGTTTGCTCGCCGCCCCCCGCGCTATCGGGCGCGTACCGAGACGAGAGGGAATGGGGAAGTAGCACATCTACTTCGAGCAGAAATAGCCACACTTCTGTGCAAAGGGGCTATAGAACCGGTTCCCCCTTCTATGAGCGAGTCGGGCTTTTACAGCCGATATTTCCTCGTTCCCAAGAAGGACGGAGCTCAGACCGATTTTGGATCTGAGATATTTGAACAAAGCTCTTATGAGAAGACTATTCAAAATGCTCACAACCAGGCAGATCCTCACGCAAATTCGCCCGAGGGACTGGTTTATCTCTCTCGATCTAAAGGACGCATACTTTCAGATCCAGATAATACCCCGTCACAGGCCATTCTTGAGATTCGCCTTGAATATCAGGTATATCAATACACCGTCCTGCCGTTCGGCCTGTCTTTGGCACCCCGTACATTCACGAAGTGCATGGACACGGCTCTCGCTCCCCTGAGAGGTCAGGGGATGCGAATTTTGAACTATCCGGACGATTAGCACAGTCAGAGGCCGAACTCATCGCCCACAGAACAGTGCTTCTCAGCCACCTGGAAAGCCTGGGGTTCACGGTCAACTGGACCAAGAGCTCATTAGTGCCCAGTCAATCAACCTCTTTCCTGGGTTTGGATCTGGACACTGTGGCAATGACGGCCCGCCTATCGCCACGGCGCGCGCGCTGCGTTCAACGCCTGGCTGCGTCCTTCCAACCGGGCAGCACCGCACCTCTCAAGACATTTCAGAGGATGCTGGGTTGTATGGCTTCAGCTGCAGCAGTGCTTCAGCTGGGTCTATTGCGTATGCGCCCGCTGCAGCGCTGGTTGAACGCCCGAGTGCCTCACAGAGCCTGGGCTTCCGGCGGCATTCGAATCAGAGTGACTCAGAGCTGCGTTTCAGCACTGAAGCCCTGGTTAGCGGCCGACTGGTACCAGCAGGGAGTGACAATGGGAGCCGTCTCACACCGCAAAGTTATCTCGACGGACGCTTCCACCTCAGGTTGGGGAGCTCTTTTCGAGGGCAAACCGGTCTTTGGCCTGTGGTCAGAACAAGAGAAACGCCTCCACATAAATTGTTTGGAGATGATAGCGGTCGAGAACACGCTCAAGCGCTTTCTCCCATTCATACGGGATCACCATGTGCTAGTCCGCTCGGACAACATGTCCGTGGTGTCCTATGTGAACCGACAGGGCGGTGTCGGGTCCAGGAACCTGTGCAACCTGACAGAACGCCTTCTCGTGTGGGCTCACCGCTCGTTGCGCTCGCTGAGAGCCGCGCACGTGCCGGGCCATTTGAATGTCGGCCCAGACAGACTGTCCAGAGACATTATTCCCCTGGGAGAATGGTCCCTGCACCGTCAGACAGTCCAGTTCCTCTGGCGCCTATTCGGCAGAGCGGAGGTCGGCCTCTCTGCGATGAAAGACAACGCTCACTGCCCGATATTTTTCTCGAAAAGCGAGGACGCGCTGTCCCAAACCTGGCCCAGACTCCCGCTGTACGCTTTCCCTCCGATCTCCCTGTTACTACAGGTCATAGCGAGGATCAGGGAAACACACCACCCAGTGCTTCTCACAGCCCCGCGTTGGGAGAACCAAGTCTGGTACCCAGAGCTAGTGAGGCTGTCGCACTCACCCCCATGGCCGATCCCGGTGAGAAAGGATCTCCTCTCTCAAGCCGGTGGATCGATCTGGCATCCCCATTCGGAACAATGGTCTCTGCATGCATGGATAATCAAAGGATACCCGTTGACCTGCCAGAAGGGGTTGTGAACACGATCACACAGTCTAGAGCTCCCTCCACGAGACGGCTCAATGCGTCTAAATGGTCTGTGTTCTCTAAATGGTGCGCTACTAAGAGCTTCGATCCACGTACATGTGGGGTCCCGCGAGTGCTCTCCTTCCTACAGGAGCTGTTGGATAAAGGCAGGTCCCCTTCCACGCTCAAAGTGTATGTGGCGGCTATTGCAGCGTTCGCTGAGACGACGCGCAGCCGGGCAATAGGAAGGAACGAGCTTATTATCCGTTTCCTCAGAGGAGCTAGACGGATGAATCCCCCGCGGCCCCCCTCGGTTCCTATCTGGGATCTGTCCTTGGTCCTGGAGGCACTGAAGGATTTTCCCTTTGAACCGCTTGAATCCGTGGATCCAAAGTACCTTTCGCTCAAAACCGTTTTTCTGATAGCTCTGTCTTCAGTAAAACGCGTGGGGGATCTGTTAGCCCTGCATGTCTTATGTTCGGACCAAATGACTCAAAAGTCATTCTCAGACCGAGACACGGTTACATCCCCAAAGCGATTGGAACCCCCTTTATGGCACAAATCATCTCCCTTTCGGCTCTGCCAACATCTGATAACGGGGACAGTGATAACCTCCTATGCCCTGTTGGGGCGCTGAGAGTTTACATCATGCGCTCCGCCGCTTTCAGGCGTTCCGAGCAGCTCTTCGTTTCTTTTGGCGGACGCACCAAGGGTCTCGCCGCCTCGAAACAGAGCCTGTCCAGGTGGATAGTGGACGCGACTGCAGCAGCTTACGCCTCCAAACACCTGCAGTGCCCTTTGGGTATCAGAGCCCACTCCACTAGAGGCATGGCCTCTCCGTGGGCCTGGTCCAGCGGAATTTCTATTCACGATATTTGTATGGCAGTGGGCTGGGCCTCCCCATCAACATTCGTGAGGTTTTATAACCTGGAAGTTCTTGCCTTGCAGGCTAAACTATTATCAGTATAAGTGGCATGTATGCTCTGCCCAGTCGATTATGCGCAGACTACGTTCACATACTGGTGATATTTCTGGTATGGCACCAAGGGAAGGAGTATTTTGTGCTCAGACCGGCTGTGCCGCTCTGTTCCTTTATTCCCCGTTACGCGCTTGTGTACTGGTGCTGGCCCGCACCGCTGGCCGCCCGCCCTACACTCTGTCGCGCTGGGATTATTCTCCCCACAAATAGACTGTGAAACCGCTCTATTTCTTTCCCTAATATGTGCTTATGTACTGTGTGGGCCCGCGCTGCCGGCCGCACTATTTACATTGATATGTATAGACCGGCTGTGCCGCTCTATCTATCTACGAAGTGAAGTGCTTTGTACATGTGTTGGCCCGTTTCTCCGACCGGCCACCTGTTTTCAGCGTTATGGTTTCCCCGGTCTCCCTGGGATTCATGTGCTGGATGCTCGGCGCGCACGGCGTTGACAAGGGGTTCCCGATGCGTAAGCAACTTACGCAATACGAGAGAACCTCGTGAGAGAACGTACTTGGTTACCTAATGTAACCTCGGTTCTCTCTAGAAGAGGGAACGAGTATTGCGTAACCTGCCGTGACGCGCCACAAGCTTTTGCGCTTCAGACTACGAAAACCAGAATTTCAGCCTGTGAGCCCTGCTTATATACACACTGGCCACACCCATCTTGACGGTTAGAGGGGTGTGGAGGGCGCGAAGCGCCCTCATTGGATGTGACGTCACTCAGGGCTCACTGGTAGGCTTAAGCAGTTGCCGCTGAGCAGCCAATGAGCACACTCATACAGCCTGCCATGGTCTGCCGGCTGCCGCACTGCGTTGACAATGAATACAAAATTAAGGATAATTTTTGGCTTCAGATCTCGAGGAAAGAAGACTTTCCCGATCCGTAAGCAACTTACGCAATACTCGTTCCCTCTTCTAGAGAGAACCGAGTTTACATTAGGTAACCGAGTACGTTTTTTGTGATTCAATGTTTTCTACATAAAATCATCCTACACAATGTAAAGTACATTCTGTGAAAATATAACCTTGATATCTTTAATATTGACTACGGCCATGTCAAAGATTTGCTAAAATTCGGGCTCAGAAAATCATATTGCGACTTTAGCCGTGGTTTCACAGGCGGGGTCACATATGGTTATGGTTAAACTAGTTACAAAATAGATGTATGAGATGATAAAAACTTATACCATTACTTGTACCCAGCATATATGTAAAATGTTACCTTAGAGGTAGGGAGAGAGAGAGAAAGAGTGTAGATAGTAAGAGACAAAGAAAAGAGAAAGAGCCAGCGCAAAGAAGAGCCAGATAATCACAAAGACAGAGCAACTGTTAAAATCTTATTTTATCCCTTTCTTGACCATGTGACCGAAACCCAAATGTGAGACTTTCAAACTGACCAATCAGATAATTACAACTTCCCCCATCATACTAAAGGTGTGACGATTAGAAGACACCCATGCTGCATCTCAGTTCGCCTACTTATACTACGCCCTAAAAGTATGTACTCTTTTTGTGAAGAAAAAGTAGATCCTTTTGAGTTAGTAGTAAAAAGTAGACTTTGGGACATACTATCGTGTCATACAATTACGTCTTTAACTGTTGCTCTCTGTTGCATTCTGTCACAGTAAACTGACCTGTCAATCATCTTGTCACTGTTAAAATCCTCCACATTTCATTTCATTTCATTTCTCCTCATATTAATGCATTATTAATGGTGCATTTAAAAGCTAATGGCCAAACGGATCTTTATAAAAGTCCACATTGTTATGAAATTTTATCCTAATTTTCAAATATGAAATATAACACTTGTAACATTAAAATATATAATTTGTTTATCAGGATAAAATTTGATAAGTCACTCAAACCTTTATCTAAACCTCTCATCGTCGCGCATATCCACCATTTTTTGTAGTTTTTTAACACTTTTTACTTGTGTTTGTAGTTCCTGGGTTGTGGGCAATATTAGTTGTTTTTAGGGTTGCCAACTTTCTGAAATGGAAGTAAGGAACGGCGGGGGGGGGGGGGGTGTATATGACATGCCCCCACGGAAGAAAATTTTGAAAAATAACCCCTGAAATGATGACTTCTGGTGAATATTGTGGGAACTAATTGATATTTAGATAAATATATTGCATACATTAAAGCATATTATAATAGACCTACAACTTATTAGGCCTATATATTTATAGAATAGCAAAGTAGGCCTAATCAATATACAAGACTGAACCACATAGATGTGAAATATAAAGGCTATCAAGGTCATTTTGACAACAATGAACCATGGATTTGTTTAGTTTATAATACGTTTTATTTTTAACTTAAACAAATACAAAATATATCATTCAAAACTCATCGGCTTAGACTGCATTTGAAGAAAAAAAAACAAAACAGTTTTCTGTAGCCTTGTGCGAACTTATTCAATAGAATTAGACTTCTAGAATGTTCTTTCCAGTGCAAAAAATAAAATTTTTAATTTAATTAGACAACATTTTAAGGAAGTGTAGTGCACATATCTTTATATAATTATACTTCCATTATAGTTAACTTTCTTTCCAGTGCAAAACAATTATACATACAAAACAGATAATAAAGAAAATATAAAATATTGCACTCAAATACTGCATTCAAGCAACACAACACCTGTATGTATATTTTTGTGCTCTTTTCTTTTTCGACGGCTGCTCTGAGGTAGTCATATTTCCCGCTGTTGTCACTTGTCGTCATCGTTGCTCAGATACGTGACTCACAATGACTGAAACGACCAATTAAAAGGGCATTCTCTGATGATGTTCCAAGATGTTAAAAACGCTATGCTGATCATAGACAAACAGGGGGACAAATTAATATCTACCGCACCGTCGGGTTTTTAGTTTATTTTTTTATCATAGCCTACAATTGTCTTCGTTCATAGTCTGACATATATTAGAATCTATGTGTCTGTCATGGATTTGCACGGAATTGATTCTCAAAAATACGGAACAAAGTGCGTTCCGTATCAGTTCAATACGGAACAAGACTTTTATGTGTCAAATACGGAACGATTCCGTATTATACGGAACGGTTGGCAACCCTAGTTGTTTTAGTGAGCGTGGATCCACACTTCGAAAATCCACCAGAAACAGTAAATCATCCGGTGACTTCTGGCATACTCTTTTCAACATACTATGCATTGAAACACAATTATTTTAATCTCACATACTGTTTAGGATGGATAGTATGGACATTGAGATGCAGGGCCAATATCCAGATATCTTGGCCTACAGGTCTCGAGCCCTATCAGCACCTCTTTGTCTTTAGGAATTCCAAATGGTCCTTGGGATAAGAAAGTACACTATGGTAACATCGTACAATCGTACACTATGGTAACAGCTCTGTCCAGTGTAAGATCAGTTTCTAGTTAAAGTATCTCACATATTCATAGGGTAATCACATTCTCTACTCACTAACCGCCAGTGTTGGGTGTAACTAACCACTTATAAATGACTTACAACTGAACGTTATTATAAAGTGTTACCTAAATTTCTATATATTGTAATCATTGTTCACAATTTGAAATAATGACTTAAATGAGCTAATTGTTACTGCCTTATATTAATGCTTTGTTAGCTAACTCTGTGATTTGCATATGTACTTGGACACAGTCACCTCTGATTACTGATCACTCTAAATTGTAATGTAGACACATGCATTTTCTGTTAAGCTGCTTTGAAACGATATGTCTTGTCACAGTTCGTTGCAGGAAGAAGCAGGATGATGAAGAGGTAGAAGTGAGGCGGGAAAACAGCAAAGTCCAAACTTAATAGAATTGTGACAATTACATATAGTTATTGTATAGAATTAAGCATGGGTTAGAAATGTCTGTCCATTCACTGGGCAGGGCAGACCACAAGTGATGGAGAACCAGTGAGTAGAAGAACATAAGGCTGGATAGAGGACAAGAGTGAGACTAGAGCAAAAGCTGCTGGCAGTAAGCATTGATGATACAGGCCAAAGCAATCCAGCAATAACAAGAGTAAAGGAAGAACAATAAATAAGGAGGAACATAAGGAACAGGTCGAAATCAATTAACTGAAAAAGGACATGACAAAGGATAAACTAATAGGTGTGGTAAGAGGAATCAAGGAAGAAGGAAAATGGTCACATGGGAGACTAAAAAACAAAGCAGTTCTACTTTGGTTTTGTTGTTGTTGTTTTTACTGCACTGTGCATATCATATGAAATTATAAAATTAACCATCCATCTTCAAATTCACTTGTCTTATGTAGGGGCCTGGAATGCTGGAGGCTGGAGGGAATCAACCTGGATGCATGGCCAGCCCTTCACAGGGAAGGCTAACACACACACACACACACACACACACACACAGAGAGAGAGAGAGAGAGAGAGAGAGAGAGAGAGAGAGAGAGAGAGAGAGAGAGAGAGAGAGAGAGAGAGAGAGAGAGAGAGAGAGAGAGAGAGAGAGAGAGAGAGAGAGAGAGAGAGAGAGAGAGAGAGAGAGAGAGAGAGAGAGAGAGAGAGAGAGAGAGAGAATAGGATTTATGTCTTTTATTTTTCTCCACCCTCTGATAAAGCAATTGCTCTGGCTGCCACTTTTGTAAAGTCAGACTTAATAAGTTACTATGTGTCAAGAATGAATATTTGAAGGAAAATAACTATTACACCTTATCAACCTTATCTGGCCAATATTAGCCAAATTGACCAAACCCATGTTAAGGAGGTCGACCAAAGTTCCCCCTCTAACCACTTTATTATTGTCACAAATTGTTTTATGCTGCAGGAGAAGTTGGGGCGGAATCCACTTGTTATTGTGGTTGAGAGAAGAGTATGCAAGGGTGAATATATTTGGAATACGTTCATTTAACTGTTTTAATAATAAAGATGATACAAAAGTTGTCCTTGTCTTTATGGACTGTTGTATCACAGGGTTGGTTGCGCAAAATTTACATGCATTAATGACACAACACACTTTAGATTAGTGATTAGACTTAGTGATCAATGAATTAGGCCACTTGATGATGACGACCATTTGATTTTATTTGATTCTGGGTTATTTCACTACAAATACATGTATTCTAAACACACTGTTACAACAGCCAGTGAAAAATAAGTGCCCAACTAAGGAACCACTACTTACAATAATGGTGATTAAATGAAACATTTTCAATGAAACATCAAAGTGGCAGGAAAATCAAACAAAGGAACATATATGATGAATGAAAACAAACTGAAAGTCCATGAAAGTGAAACTAAAGATGAATAAGTCCAGATAACTGTGACAGGTGTGGCTATCTTTATGGTCTGCTGTTTGATCTACAGGAATGCCTGTAGTAAAAATGAAAAAAAAAAACAAAAAAAAACAATGACAATTCTCATGTAATGCATTTATATGCATTGTTGTAGGATATTGTTTGTAAAATAATTAAATAAACTAAGTGAGAGTGTGAAAATTGAGTTTAAGAGTTTATTGTTCTTTATTATAATTATGGATTTTATGTCAGTTTGGTTTGACAATGTAAGTCAATTTGACAACCTTAGACTACATTACAGTAGCCTTCTGTACAATTTCCATTCAGCCGATTTGTAAAATTGATCTTATATTGTTTTTTATTTATTTAACTTATAGAATTACTAATCTGAAATAAGGTAAATGATAGTAATTATTAGGTAATTATAGTATATCTGCATCCCTGATGCTAAATTTATGCATATCGCTTGTGTTTGATAAAAACGTCTCAGAGTCTGTTGCTTATCAGTTCTTGAGCTTGCGTGAGGCGTTCCAGTCGCTGCTTTAGATCAGCTCTCCTGCGTCCTCGCTCTGAGTCTTCATTCAGCAGTTTGACCACATCTGCCCCGTTCCTCAATTCTAGCATCTGATGCCGCAATGTCTTAGCTGCATCCTTCAGCATGAAGAGAATTATCAGCATGGGCACATAGTCTGTAAGGCGTTGATAGACAATCTATATGGAGGCAGGACATGGAAAAATAAAGGTATTTAATCGACCTTTTGGGGTTGGCTTCCATTTACAGTGATATATCTGGTGAATCTCTTGTGCCAATGCACCTGCATTGTGTGGTTTGGTTGCACATACAGACTCAATTTAAAATTGTTATTAACTGATCATAAAAATAAAAGTGCCTGGTAAAACAACCAAAATAGGGTTTTTACAGAGATTTCTTTTGAAGACTCTTTTTGTTTCCTTTAAGACCTTTTCAGTAAAAATATTTACGGCAATTGGTTGAAGACTCACTGAAGCATTGCATCACTGGTGCCTCATAAGCAACCACCTGCGTCATCAATACTCAGATTTCTCTTCTTCAATAAGATTTATCTGCCCATACTTGGTTTATATATTAGAATATATATCGTGTTCATTGAGTGGATTATTCTCATTTTCTCAGGGTGAGTACAATACCATTTCAGAAGGGTGTGGCTCTGTGTACCTGTTTCATTACGAACGAGGACGCATATTGTCCTTGCACACTTAAGTGCATTAAGTTCTTGATCAATCAGCATGCTCACTAAATGCTTAGCAACTCGTCTAATTGTCCACACTGAAAAAACTTCAGGGTGAAAGTGTTTTGTTCTCATTTCTCCTTCTTTTTGAGGAAGGAAGAAAGATCAGCTAACCCCCAAGGATTTATATTAGAGGTGGGCATAGATTAATTTTTTTAATCTAGATTAATCTAGATTAATTTTGAAATTAATCTAGATTAATCTAGATTAAAATGGCTCATTTGAATTCTGCCGAAGACATTCAGAATATGTGTGCTACCCAAATAATGACTATAAAAGTAAGTCTTTGAGAACGGGTTTCTCAAGCCAGGTGGCGCATTAGACCAGGGGCTCATCTCCTGTTTCCAAAATGCATCACAAACTGCTTGAGAAAGCTGTTCTACTCATAGACTGTAAAAAGTTACTACTGTACTGTTACCGTCCGTAGGCAACATTAGGTAGGCCTATGTTATTATCAACTACTATAGGCTATCAATTAGGGATGGGCGATATGGCCTAAAATCCATATTGTGATATACATTGCAGCCTCTTGCGATAACGATATTATAATAAAACCATTTCAGAACAGGTTACACAGACCCTGCTAAAGAACTGCTAAATGTTTTTTTTTTTTTTTTTTTTTTTTAAGGGTGCATGTAGTTTTGAGAACATATATTGTGCAAAACTGTAAGTATACAACATAATTTTGCAGATAAATAAAATTTAAGTACACTAGCTGCAGAGACTTAAGTAGGTCTAATGTTATGAAACCCCAAAGAAAGCCTCCAATCCTTCTTGTAAGAAAGGATCTGGATTACGCAGAAAATCAAATCACTGCTGTTCCACATGACCCGCTCAGTGACTATTGGATAACACTGGGAAAATGTGCCCTTCCCACTGGAAAAGGAACACTGCCGAACAACATTCTACCCCGAAGGAGTTACTGTATGTGTAGATGACATATGGACAAGCCCCGAAGGGTTGACTACATATGGGAGTTACTGGGGTGACTCTATCCCCACAAATATGGGTACCCCCAAGGGAAAGACACAAGCTTCCATTTAGGAGCAGCCTGGAGATTACACATATGGGATCCCCACAGGGTCACACATATGGCACCCAGCCTAAACCCGGTTCTCAAGGATTCAGCGGAATATAGGCCTGGTGCTGGACGCTCCGCCTGGTGCCGTCCGGCAGCCAAGGGTGATGGAGGACTCACAGGGTTTACCCATAGGAACTCCCTGGAGCAACAGCATATATCTTGACGCAGCAAGTCGACACAAGCCGGGTCCACTAAGTGTCTTCTACCAGTTTAAGGCAAGAACACAGGAGGATACCGGTTCTACACGTAGGCTATATAATCTAATGAACGTGTTGGGTGTCGCCCAGCCCGCAGCTCTACAGATATCTGTCAGGGAGGCGTCACACGCCAGCACCCAGGAGGATGCAATACTCCTAGTAGAGTGAGCTCGCAACCTGAGCGGGTAAGGCACATCTTGTGCTTGATAAGCCAAGGCGATGGTATCCCCCAACCAGTGGGCCGTCCTCTGCTTGGAGACAGCCTTTCCCTTCTGCTGGTCTCCATAACTGGCGAAGAGCTGGTCTGAGGTCCTGAAGCTACGCGTACCGTCGCAGTGCGCGGCCGGGACACAGCGAAGCCAGGGCTGGGTCTGCCTTCTCCATGGGCAGCGCTTGCAGGTTCACCACCTGGTCCCTGAAGGGAGTGGTGGGAAACTTGGGCACAAATCCGGGTTGAGGTCTCAGAGTAACCTGTGAATCATCTGGCCCGAACTCTAGGCATGATTCGTTGACCGAAAAAGCCTGCAGGTCCCCTACCCTCTTAATGGAGGCCAGTGCAACCAGGAGCAACATCTTTAGAGACAAGATTTTCAAGTCTACTGATTGCAAGGGCTCAAATGGGGCATTCTGGAGTAGGGATCGACCGATATGGATTTTTTAGTGCCGATGCCGATACCGATTTTTTTTTCATCAGCCTTAGCCGATGACCGATTCGGGCTGCCGATTTTCTTGGGCCGATATTTGGAGCCGATACTGCTTTTGCTCACTCAATTTAAATCATAAAAATGACACAATGATGATAACAAACGTTACAAGTCTCAATTTAAAAAAGGAACATTTATTGAACTTAAAAAAAACAATATTTGACAAATATTAAAAACGTGAGGTAGTAAAAAAAGTAAAAAAAAGTAAAAAAAGTTCAGTGCTAAAATTACTGAAAATAAATATTTAAGCATAATTCAAATTCTTTAAGTAAATTCTGAAAATAAATATTTAAGCATGAATAAAATAATTACACTATTGCACACAGTAGCAACAAGCAAGCAGCATAATAAACGTCTGTCTTTGCTATGCAGCCATGAACTGCGCTCTCCATGATGACATGGAGGAAGGATTAATTTATTTCCTGCCCTTTACGACTACATATATTTATGGAGATGAGAAATAAAAACCTGCCCTGTCCAGCTATGATCAGCTGTTCGGCCGAGTTTTCGATGCTGTCGTATTATTCCACCACGGATGCGGCATTCTGAAAAGTTGAGATGTTTTTATCTCGATGCGGCGCGGACGCGCTTGGAAAATACATTATGAGCGCGCATACCGCACTCCTACATTTGAAATAACGAACTTGAGCGCGCAAAAGACCCGATATGTGAACAGGCCCTAAAAAATGTATTTGTTTTCATCTCACCACGGCATAGAAGCGCCTGGACAAACGAGCGCGCTGCATCACATGCGTGTCGCAACCGCGTCGCTTCTTTTATGAGCACACGTCCAAACCTCAGCCAGGTGGTCGCTGAATAAAATATCGGCCCGATTTATCAGCCGACCGATATATCGGTCGATCACTATTCTGGAGTGCTCAGAGCACCAGAGACAAATCCCAAGAGGGTAAAGAAAGAGGGCGGGGTGGTTTTAATCTCCTCGCCCCCCTAAGGAACCTGATGACCAGATCATGCTTCCCAACTGACTTACTCTCCACCAAGTCGTAGTGGGCTGAGAAAGAGGCAGCATAGACTTTCAGGGTGGAAGGAGACTGCCTTCGCTCCAACGCCTGCTGCAAGAAGGAAAGCACGGCTCTGATTGAGCAAGTTCGGGGGTTTCACCTTTCAGACGAACAGGTTCCACTTCAAGGCGTACACCTGTCTCGTAGACGGTGTTTGCGCTGAAGTGATGTTTTACACTACCCCTTGTGGTACCTTCAGGTACCTCCAACCTCCTAGAGCCTCCACGTCCTGTGTCAAGGGACCACACATGTAGTCTACAAAGATCTGGACACGGATCCCACAGGGTGCCCCGTCTCTGAGAAAGTAGTATTTCCTCAGAGGAATGCGCCAGGGAGGGACTGTTGCGAGGAGCATCAGTCCTGGAAACCAGGTCAGAGTGGGCCAATATGGGTGGGCCAACCTCGTCCTCCCTGACTTTGCACAATGTCTTTGCTAGTAGGCTCACTGGGGGAAACACATACTTGCGTTGGCCCTGGGGCCAGCTGTGAGCCAGCGCATCTCAACCGTCTGTCCCTCAGTCAGAGAGTAAAACAACTGGCAGTGGGATGTTTCTGGAGAGGCAAACGAATTCAAGCAGTTCAACACTGACTGGACACGGTCCTCTGTGAGGTGTGCCGACTGTGAGACAGAGTCCAACTCCATACCGAGAAAAGAGAGCCTCTGCACAGAGGCCAGTTTGATCTTTTCTCAGTGGACCCGAAAACCCAACCGGCTGAGGTGACTGAGCAACATGTCCCTATGTTCGCACAACTGATCCCGAGTCTGTGCTAGAATAAGCCTGTCATCGAGATAGTTGAGAATGTGAACACCGTGTTCTCTCAGGGAACAAGGGCCACCTCCGCCTCCGCCTGCGTGGCATGACACTTATCTGGTTCCACCGTTGGGCAGAGGGTGTGTGAGAAGGTCTAGAGACATCCTCGAGCCGTCCACTTCTGCCCGCTGGCAGCAGAGGAGGATGAGAGTGGTGTGGTTTTACGTGAGCTTGCCGCTTTCCGCTTGGCTTAGCAGGCGCCTGGATGGGCTGGGCACAACACAGCTTAGGTGAAGGCTGCTGCTGCTGTATGGGAGCGGGGGCGGTCGCTGGGGGGTGACTTCAGTAATGAGCGGGTGATGAAACATATTTTATGGCCTCCGTCTGCTTTTAGGCAGCCAAGTACTGCTGGGCGCAGCTCTCGACCGCGTCACTGAAGAGGCCGGCATTGGATACAGGGGAATTTAGGAACCGTGTCTTGTCGGCATCATGCATGCAGGAGCCATAAGGCTATTAATAATGTTACTCAATGTCATGGCTGTATGTACCTATTTTTCTGTACTCCCCC
>NW_028296173.1:0-39488 GCF_964197995.2 Scardinius erythrophthalmus
TACCGGACATCTTCAAAAATGGTTACACTGACCTAATAGCTGTATTAGCTATATCAAAAGCAAAGTGTTGGTGGAAAAAAAAATGCCTATGAGCATTTTTAGTACGTGTTCAAATGAAATATGGGGCTTGAGTGTTCATAAAAATAACAACAAAATCTGAAATGATAAAAGTGCCACAATTGTCCCACTATCACGTGGTAATTTGCACCTATGAATGGGTCATAGAACATCAAAATGAGTTTTAAATTCATAATTTAATAATGAGATTTTTAATCAAGTTAGGTTCTAATTTTAGAAGTTCATGTTTGTAAATGCTGTGTGACTTTGACGCGTTGTAATGGGCGTGCGCTTGAACATTGGAGTCACCTTCAAACGCTGGAGCGTAGATGAGTTGCCATGGAAATGGCGCTACACCACTGCAACTGACGAACAGCAAAACTCCCTCTCTCGCTGTTGTTTTCACTGCTTTCAGGTGAGTTTAGTCTCTAAAATCACACAAATAATACACACAACTGTTCTTGACACTTCTCTTACTTGTAATTGACACGTTTCTGTTGAATATTTACTTTATAGAAATGGTTTAGTGTCAGAGCTGATCCTGACCTCCCTCGGGCCCTAAGCAAAATTCTGTTAAGGGGTTCTCCTACCTGACCCATGAGCCATGTAAACCATTTGCCATTGCCACACAGTCACACCTGACACTCCAGTGCTCCCACTACAATCCTACCTCCTTAAATTAGTACTTATGAAAATGTAATTCCTGATATCAGAAATAGACATTGTTAATAGAAAAAGTACATTCTTAATATCAAGAATTCACATTTTAAATAGTACAAATTTAATTATTGATATCAAAAATGTATCCTGTGAATGAATAAAAGATAAAATGGCTTGCCATAGCATGTCACTGTGTTTTAAATGATAAAAGCAATAATTGATACTTTATGGTTATTTACTGAGGGATGTGCATCCATATTGACCAGTATGTCCACGTTTCATTTCGTGCACGCGCATATGAACGCATGTTAACGCGCGGCACGGTTATCTTTTCCGAGCTGCAGTTTATAACAGTTTGTTTATAAACTGTACCGTTTGATAAATGTAATTTAAACATTTATCAAACGTAATAAATAGTTTTTAGTAATAAATAGTATTTCACTTTTTTTGTCGGGCACAAAGTCACAGAACACAGCCCTGGAAGCAGAGGTGTCAAGTAACAAAGTACAAATACTTCGTTACCTTACTTAAGTAGAAATTTGGGGTATCTATACTTTACTGGAGTAATTATTTTTCAGACGACTTTTTACTTCTACTCCTTACATTTTCACGCAATTATCTGTACTTTCTACTCCTTACATTTTAAAAATAGCCTCGTTACTCCTATTTAATTTCGGCTTGTTTTCATTCCGGCTTGTCGTCGTTAAAAAAAAAAAATTGGCCAATTACACAAACGGTTTAGATCTGAGTCCCGCCTCCTGAATACACATCGCTAAACTGATTGGCGTTGTGGTGTCTTTCTAACTTGTGAGAGGCTGTAGTCACATTTGGTTGTGCGAAGCGCCAAAACTCCTCCGAAGGAAACCTAGATGCGGTAAGCGAGGGAGAAATCGGGGCAAATCGCGTCAAATATTAATTCAGAGAGAGAGAGAGAGAGAGAGAGAGAGCGCATTAAAGCTGTAGTCTACGATGTTGAAAATCGGTCGAGAAAGCCTGAGACGTTTTAAAAAACTCATCCCGCCCCTCCACACACACCCCCCTCCCCTCTGTGCTACCTGATCCCTCCCACCGGGAAACGACCTGAACAACGTCACTCAGTCAAGCTGTGATCACCGGTAGTAAACACCGGCGCATCTTGTTCAAATTCCGATCGGCTCGAACAGAATGTAATATATTCACAGTTGTAATATATTCAAGCACTTCAAAAAATATAATTACTTTGACCCGTGATAGGCGATGCTAAACGGCTAACATTCCAATGCCGACCGGCAGCATAAGCATGTTGTCAGACTGATAAAAATCTATTTATGTAACACCTCACACCATAAAAGTATAAATAAATGCTTACCTGCTCAACAAAAAGTCAGCCGTGTCAGCGTCGTTTTTTTCGGTTTGTTTTTTCTCCATTGCTGAGCTGATGCTACTTTGCTAGCTACCAGACTGTCAGCTGCTTGCCTGCGAAATTTCATGTCGCAGGAGGGGGGCGGGGTGGTGTGCGTTGGGGTGGAGACGCGAGCGTCAAGTGGAGCGGGGGATTGGATGAGAGCAGTTGACCAATGTAAGCTGTCCGGCCGGACAGCTTACATTGGTCAACTTCTCTGCAGCTGTACACCCAATAGAGTGAATGGATTTTTTTCATTCTTTTTTTCTTCATATTGTTAGGATTGTACTGTAGAACCATAACCAGCATCTAAACGAGGTTATTAATAATGAACAATCTTTGAAATCGTAGACCATAGCTTTAATTGCATTTTTTTTCTTACATTACTTTTACTTTTATACTTTAAGTAGTTTTGAAACAAGTACTTTTATACTTTTACTTGAGTAAAAAGCTTGAGTTTATACTTCAACTTCTACAGAAGTCTTTTTAAACCCTAGTATCTATACTTCTACCTGAGTAATGAATGTGAATACTTTTGACACCTCTGCCTGGAAGTGGCCGGCATTAGCAAGCAAGACATAGGCAGACTGGGTTAGACAGACAGACTAGAGAGAGATGCACATCAACTTAACTTTACTGTTCTTTGCTGACATCGAACTTTGAGAGGAGAGAACACGAGTCTACCTAATCGCTGTTCCTGCAATTCACTCTCATGGTGTTTTTTCCCCTCTTTTCGTGACCAGAAGGATAGTTTCGCTTAATTTTCTCATCTATGTTGTTTGGCGCGCTTTGACACGAGGGGGAGGCGGAGCCTTGAGTGATTTTGCGGGGCCCTACGCAACTTGCGTAGTGTGCGTATAGGGCTGGTCGGCTCTGCTTAGTGTCTTCAAAAAAGTCCGGTAGCATCTCAACCGTTTTCAGAAGAGGTAGGTTAACTTTATAGCTTGAGCTTTTGTTTATGAAAGTTTGGGGTTTTAATCACATCTTATGTATAAATGAGAGGTTTTGATAGTTTTGCAGAGATTTTGCTTGGAAGTAAACAAATTTATTTAACATAAACGTATGAATTTAACATTAACGTACTGTTAATCGGTGACGTCACTTACATGGAGCAGGGACGTCGTTAGCCCTATACATAAGGCAAAAAAACGAATTAACAATTACCTATTTCGGCCATAGACGGTCAAATTGACCGCAATGAATTTCGCGGTATTATTATACATATACCAATGTACACAACAATAAAATGTGGTAAACATATTCCACAACAAATCATTTAAATGTAATGATATTCAGAACAGAACAAGAATGAAAAAAAAACAACTATAAACAAGCCAAAATGAAATAGGCTACTTTCAAGCGAAAGTGAAAGTAAGCGGCGTTGGGCTCACGTAACTCTCTAATTAGAATCAAAATGTTTCAACATTTGCGATGTATTTGGATGGTAAACTATTCTTTATTATAGGCTTTGTACGTTCCAATATCGACGGAAAAAATCATCCTCTTCACATGCGCAAAATGGTACGAATTGTACTACCGACTAGGCTATATAAACAGAGCAGTGGAATTTTTATATGTTAGGTTGAGTATTTTATTATTATATTTTATTATGGCTATATAATGAACAGGCTGCGATGTCAAGATTGCAATGCTGGAATATGGGGTGTGTGTGTGTGTGTGTGTGTGTGTGTGTGTGTGTGTGTGTGTGTGTGTGTGTGTGTGTAAGGCGCGGGCGCGATCGAACAGTGTAAACATGAAAACATAGGCTACTCCGTCATTTTGTTCAGCACATCTACGGATATTATTATTTATAGATGTAAAATTAATCTTGTTTAAATGTACAGTTTTTTGTTGTTTTGTTTTTAAAAGATATCCTAATATAATAAATGCATTAATCTCTCAATTGGGTATTTATCATTAAAGATATAGAGTTTGGAATCTAGCGATTCCAAATGACCGCTTGCGGCAGTTCTAGTAGTTATGGAATTCTGGCACTTAGTGTTAAGAACCATATTCTACACTTTTAGAACAAATTTTATCTTTATGTGCCCATATTTAAAAGCAAATGTGACCCGTCACGGAAACCAGTGACACAAGTCGGCAGCACAACTTTCGAGCAAAATGAGAAAGAAGCGTTTTTTTTCAGAATTGGTGATTTTCGTTTTTTTGCAGAATCTGTTAGTTGAGATCACGAAGAAGCCTCTCCATGTTTGAGATAGCAGTATTGGTATATTTAAAAGCGTACATTTTGAGGTTGAAATCGGCTTGTTTTTTGGAGATTCTAGCACGCAGTAGGGGCGTGTCATTGTCGGTGCGTATTTCCATACTGAATAAGCCGGCTTTTGTTTATTTTGTTATTGCCCCCGCCCTCCAAGGGAACAGCGTGGCTACTTAGGCTATTATGCAGCGCTCTGGCCGGCTCTATCTGATTTCAAAATTCAATGAAGATGGACGCCAATAACATTACGATGTCCAGCAATCGATTTAAATAGTAGGTTACATAGGGTTTAATTTGTCGTTTAATGAGATGTAACCTAATACATGTTGTCAGTGCCAATACATAGATCCGCTTATTTAACCAATGTGTATCTTAATGGTCCAGTGGTAGAGCTGTCGCCAGCCGTGTCAGAGGGTCTGAGTTCGAACCCGCCCTCGTATAAGGTTTTTTTTTCTCGTAGAGTTTTTTTCTCTCATCAAAACGATTATGTTCATCAGTGGTTGTATATCAAGCAGGGACACGCAAACGTTTGCATTATGTTTTGTGGTTCACCAGAACGAATAGATAGTATCCGCAACGGATTGAAGCGCGCGTCCGAGTGAAGACAGTGCGGTGTGTGCGCGAGCCACACGAGAAAACACTGTATCCGCGCCACTGATCGCAGCGGCAACGAGCACTTTGATCACTTGATTTTAAAAAACACATTTCAGCGCTAGTCTCTTATTTAAAAAACGAACGAAATGAATGCTCTGCCAGTTAACTGGAGATGTTTTATTTATTTGTAGAATTGCATGAGTACACCGAAGAAAATTCCTAGTCTGTGAAACCTTTCATTAAATAAAATCTATTCTGATTCTGATTCATACTTGGATTCATACTGTGTGTATATATATATATATATATATATATATATATATATATATATATATATATATATATATATATATATATATATGTGGCAGGATTAGTTAAGTGAGTGACAGTCCTGGCGTCCTGTACTCTGAGATGCGTCACGTCTTGTCCTCCCCCTCCTGCGTCATCCACTAGCGCCTCAGGTATGTGCTGGTAGCGAGTGGTTTAAATCGTGTGTTTAGAACGCTACTGATATGTGTTATCTCTTCATGTAGCGTTTCATTTAAGCACTTTTCCGACGGTGCATTTCATCAGCTCAGAATAGGTGTTTGCCCACCCTTCAGGTATGTAAACTGTCCCTGTATTGAGTGGTGGTTATGATGGCGTGCAGTATACTGAGTCGCTATATCACTGTTAACGCGTTGCTTCTGTACCCCAGTTAATCGGTGGCTGTGATGATCGCGGTAAACAGTAGCCTGTGGAGATTATATGTGGGGTGATGTCGTCTTTTGGTAAGTGTCATGTAAGATGTCTGGAAGATTGTAGTGGAAAGAGAGGCACTAACATCTCGCTGCTTCTCTTTAAGGCGTTCGTGAGGCGCGGGTCCTCCCTTTCATCCTCAGAACCATTTTTGCTGGTTCCCTGCACAATCTCCCTCTCCTTCTTCCGTGTTCTTATGAACTTGAGTCCACCCGGATAACTACGGTGCTTGCGCTGCCCTCCGTGTTGCGCTGATTGCACCGGCGGGAATTTATAAGGGCACAGGATTTGTATCGTCTACTTCCTTTCCCTTTTTAGTGTGATAGAAAAGTTATGATCAATAATAATAATTGACTGTTATTTGTACGAGAACCAGTGCGTGTGCGCGCGCGAGTGTATGTGTGTGTGCTGCACCAGCTCTATCTGCTGTTATTCTTTTCCGTTTCTTTAGTTCAGCTGTACGTATTGTTTAGATTTTGTTTCTGTTATTTACTTGTGTCGTTGCTGACCTTGATTATTATATTTTCTTTTGGCTATTTATTTTTTGGGTTTTACCAAACTCGGCTGTTTATCTTGTTTTCTCCCAGGAACTGAGGTGGCCAGGCGGGAGGACCTTCGAGTGCATTGTAGTGGTGGTAGTGTTGCAGTGGGTGACACTTTTGGAGTGCTTGTGTGTATGATCCAAGTGCACGGTGATGTGTGGGTGTGAGTAGAATTACGCTTTTGGAAAAGCCATTAAGTGGTCCTTCCGCCGGTAGACTCAGCCTGGTTGTTTTGTTTTACTTTTTGTTTGACTGAAACTCCTCCTACCCTCGTGGGTAGAGGACTATGTTGGTGTGTGCCATTCATATTGCCCCCTGTGAGCACCTGTTTTTGTGCTTTGACATTTGTGCATGGAGCGCTGAGCGCCCTTGTTTTAAGAAAAGATATTGTTTTTAACTATTTTTGTATGTCAATAAAAGACCTTTTTGTAATTGTTGTACTCTTGTCTCTAACCTCCCTGACACACACGAACCTGTGGGACCTAATGCTAATTGCTGGGTTATTTAGATATTCCCTGATTTATTCACAGTGGCGTAGTCGACAATTATCACCATAAGCAAAGTAACTTATTAAAATCCTGTACCGCCACATATATATATATATATATATATAGCCTATATCACATAGCACATCCTGTTTTTGATTTGAACATTGTCTAGAGTTTATCTTATTTTTTATTCAGTGTACACAAGAGTTGCCTATACAGTTTTATCGGTAGATGCTAAAAGACATTTATTTATATATTACCTGTTTGCAAACTTTTTTTTTTTTTCTTTGATGGCACATTTTCCTGACCTTTTTGCTCCCCCCTGTGCTTAACAGCTTTACAGGGGGTATGGCTTATCTAAATGATATGTAAATGAGCCCTATTGTCACTCCCAGCAGCAGAGAGAGGTGAGAACTTCACAATCTTTAGAGGGGTTTTCCCCCCTTTGAGCTTTTTTGAGTGCCTACCTTCAAATGGCCACAACTTCTCCAAATATTACCAGATTTCCATGTGTTACACATCGTTGGAAAGCTTGGAGACTACACTTTCAGAATCTGTGAATAACTCAAAATGCCCCAGAACCGACTTGTGTCCCTACTTTCCGTGACTGGTCACATATGATGTACAAAGAAATCGCTATGAATATTTTTTTAAAGAACTATCTGTTCTATACACACAATATAGCCTACGTTCTACCTCACTGGTTAAATGTTTCCCATATCTGTCCGCGGTCTTCTTTCTCACAAATGCACAGAACAGATAAGTAACACAATCTAACAGCGCCACCTTGAAACCCAAGTGCAGTTTATTATAACAAAAACAAAGCATGAAACAAAAACATGGCGTGGCATGAAAACAAAAACCAAAGCATGAACATGAACTTTGCACAACAGCAGACTACAGGAAACAATACTTGACACAGACACATGGCAAACAAGAGGGCTAAATACACAGACTAATGACAAGACAAGGGACACCTGTGAACAATGATCAGACAATTAACTAATGACAAGACATGGCAGGATCACATGACAAACAGGGAATCACATGACAGACATGGAAACAAGACATGAACAAACCCAAAACGTGACAGAATCCCCCCTCTAAGGGCGTCTCCCGACGCCCAACAAAACTAAAACATAACATAATTCCAGGAGGGTGGAGGAGGTCATGGGGGAGGGATGGTGGGCCAGGCCCGTGCAGGGGGACAGGACATTGGACGTGGCATGGCGCGGGAGGACCTGGGCCGTGGCAAGGCGCGGGCGGACCTGGGCCGTGGCAAGGCGCGGGCGGATCCGGCAGTGCAGAAAGCCAGGGCGGATCCGGCAGTGCAGAAAGCCAGGGCGGATCCGGCTGTGCTGGAGGCCAGGGAGGACCAGACAGTTCAGGTGACCATGGCGGACCAGACAGTTCAGGAGACCATGGCGGCGCGGCCTCCATGGTCCTTTCAAGGACCCTACTGCCCCCCCCAAAAAAATTTATTGGGGACAGCTATGGCATGCACTAGCCCAGTTCTCCTCGTGCACGCTCTGTTTACAATTTTTGCTGACGAGCACGTACGACGGCCTTACGTAAACATATCACCAGAATGATTGACAATTAGGAGGACCAATAGTCTTGATGATCCCAACCATGAAGCATGGAGGTGGAAACATCATTCTTTGGGATGCTTTTCTGCAAAGGGGACAGGACGACTGCACCATATTGAGGGGAGGGAGGATGGGGCCATGTATCTTGGCCAACAACCTCCTTCCCTCAGTAAGAGCATTGAAGATGGGTCGTGGCTGGGTCTTCCAGCATGACAACGACCCGAAACACACAGCCAGGGCAACTAAGGAGTGGCTCTGTAAGAAGCATCTCAAGGTCCTGGAGTGGCCTAGCCAGTCTCCAGACCTGAACCCAATAGAAAATTTTTGGAGGGAGCTGAAAGTCGTATTGCCCAGCGACAGCCCCAAAACCTGAAGGATCTGGAGAAGGTCTGTATGGAGGAGTGGGCCAAAATCTCTGCTGTGTGCAAACTTGGTCAGGAACTACAGGAAACGTATGATCTCTGTAATTGCAAACAAAGGTTTCTGTACCAGATATTAAGTTCTGCTTTTCTGATGTATCAAATACTTATGTCATGCAATAAAATTTGTATTAATTACTTAAAAATCATACAATGTGATTTTCTGGATTTTTGTTTTAGTTTCCGTCCAAATTTTTTTTTTTTAAATTACAGACTTCTACATGCTTTGTAAGTGGGAAAACCTGCAAATTCGGCAGTGTATCAAATACTTGTTCTCCCCACTATATATATATATATATATATATATATATATATATATATATATATATATATATATATATATATAGCTGGTCTTTCAAAGAAGGGAAGCTCATTTTCGGCCTACATCATAAAATTGTCCATTTATTTACACGTAAATTCTACGTTCCTTTTCAAGAAAATGCTCTGTGACCCTGTCGTACCAACTAGGTGTCTTTTCCAGTGACTTGACCAGTGTCCTCTCAATGGCCAGCAGAGTTTATAATATAATTGTATAAATGTAATAATATAATAAAGGTATAGATAATAATATAATATAGTATAATAATACTACTACTAATAATATATATTTTTAATTATTTTAATAATCATTTTTTAATTATTACTACTAATAATAAAAATATATAATAAGTGATAATATAATAAAGGTATAAATGTATAATTGTTTGAAATGTATGATGATTGGCTAGCAATTTCAACAAGCAAATACCAAGAAATAATTTGCAGCAGTTTGTCTTTCGACTATACTTGAAAAATCCGTGATGGGACTGAGCTCGAATAGCTTCAGCGTCAGCGACTTTTTATTGTATGAAATCGCTGTCAATCAAAAGGAGATGCAGTCTTTCGACAGACCCTCCAATCATCACGCAGAAGCCCGGAGTCCAGCCAAGCCCACTCCTCATTAACCCCAGAGAAGCTGAGCGTCTGCGGGCGGGACATAATTGCAGCATTTATCCAATGACCCTCCAGTTTCGAAGCACTGAAAAAAACTGTTCTAAGCAGCCCCTTTGAAGTCAATGGACGCTGGGCTTCAACAGGGAAATGCACTGTGACTCTACGGGAAGGTATGAGAAGGAAATTAGAGTCAGCCAACCTGCTATATGTAACTGATTCTGAACGAACTCGTCTTTGAGATGAACGTTTTCTAACGCATTTGTAGTCAATAAAATGTTAACACAATAGTACATATTTAACCATTAATTTTTTGACATTATAGGGGAAGCCGAGCTTCCCTAACAGTCTTAAAGAAATCCCCACTGATATATATATATATATATATATATATATATATATATATATATATATATATATATATATATATATATAAAAAAAAACCCAGCATTTTTTTGAGTGTACAATAATCTATTGCAAATTTCAAACACACACATTATACCTCATTAAGACAGGTTCATATATTAATGATTCTTCATGATTTTCATCTTAAATCATACGCTAAAGTTTCAGAATTATTGGAATCACATTCTGCAAAGCTCCTGTTCTCTTAAGAGAAACAGTAGGAAACCACTGAAAGTGTTGTTGTTATTCTGGTCATCATATATCCTCGCGTTAGGCCAAAGTTTCACATAGACAACATCTCCAACCTCCAGGATCAACACAACTCCATTCGAGGAGTTTAACACATTCTGAGGCTGACCAGCATATGCCAAAACCATGCGCTCTCCATTCTTATAAATGGATGCAGCTGCTGAAGTTGGTCCATGACCCGCTACAGAGACTCTGAACATGTACGCTCCTTTCAGCGGGGCTGTGAAAATACCTAAATCAAATAACAAGAGATACAGAATCAGATGTTTCCTGTATTGTTTAATTATCAAGCACACTATGTAATATTTTCAAAAGATGTCAGATGATTTCAGGCTGTTTACATGACAACAATGTACTAAATATGGACAAGTTTTTTCTTTGCATTTTTCGTGGACAGATGTTGT
Source organism: Scardinius erythrophthalmus (assembly GCF_964197995.2). NCBI lineage: Eukaryota > Metazoa > Chordata > Actinopteri > Cypriniformes > Leuciscidae > Scardinius > Scardinius erythrophthalmus. The sequence continues at coordinate 10,675 of NW_028296173.1, forward strand.
CAAAACAATCCCCATTAACACGGATTCGTGGAAACTACTTTAAACGCTGTATTCTGCTGCCTGGCCAGTAGGTGGCAACATCACTTTGTAAAGAAACACCACACACCTTTAGACTGATCACGTATTACGCATGACATCACTGTTTACACAAATTCACGTTTTTGTTGTTTACACGGAGACGATAATGGTTTTGTTTCCAAAAACTAGCAAATTCAAATGTTTGCATTTTCAGTCCCCCAATGAATGAACATGTGAATGAACGGCCAAAGCGCATAAACCTGAATCACATACAAATTTTTACGTGTTTAATTGAAACTGGTGTCGTGTAAACAGCCCTTAATTCTCTAATACACATTACACAACTGCAGAGAGGTCTGAATGAAGCAGAAGGGTTTTCATTACTATAAACTACTCGGTTACTAGCGTAACCTCAGTTCCCTGAGATAGGGAACGAGTATTGCGTAGCTATACGCAGTGGGGAAACTCCTTTTCCTCGATTTACTGAAGCTTTTATGTAAAACGCATTTGCAGCTGCACAGCTAGCACATTGAGCGTCTGGCTTGCTCATAGGCTGTGCTGCAGCAACTGCACATCCAATGGCGCGGGCGCCTCTGACTTGTAACCAATGAGCATCATCACACGTCAGAGCTCCCCAAGGGGGCGTGGCCTTAGCCTATAATAGCCCCCCGAATTCGCCATTATAGCAGGTTTCACGACTGAAGCGATAACTCACCAGGCTATAGTGCGGCCGGCTACGCAATACTCGTTCCCTATCTCAGGGAACTGAGGTTACGCTAGTAACCGAGTAGTTCCCTTTCAAACGGTCCCTTTTTATTGCGTAGCTATACGCAGTGGGGACGCCATGCAAAACGCCGCACCAGAAGTAACTGGTTGCCACTGAACTCAGGACCCCTGAGCCAATAGACAAGCCAGAAACAATTATATATATATATCAGACCGGACACTGTCGGTCTTATAAATATATGTGTGTCAGTAACAATACCAACATAATATACTAATGAACCCAGACACCGTCGGGGCCATCAGCATAATACAATATAACCAGCAAGCGGATTTTATATATGTGTATGAATGGTTATGCACAGTAACAATGTAGACAAGACCAGACACCGTCGGGCCTTTATCATACCGAAAATACCTTTGCTTGTAGAGAAGGCACTTCCATGTTATAAAATTTCATAAATGTGGAAGGCGAGGACCAGCTGGCCGCATCACAAATATCTTGAATGGGAAAGCCAGATGACCAAGCCCACAACGAAGCCATGCCTCTAGTCGAATGGGCCTTAACCCTCTGAGGTCGGCAAATGGATTTTGCTGGATTTTCTTCACATTGTAGAACTATAAACTTAAATTACTCTGTCATTTATGGTCATACAGAAAAAAGAAATATAAAAAAAGAATCTGTGATATTTATACTTTTGTATGTGTCCACTTACAATCAAATCAAAACATTGTGCTTTTGTAAAATAAAGAAAATAAACAGGGTGTGCGTTCTGCCTCTCCGTCGCGGTGAACTTTTTTTTCTTGAGCACGTCTATAAACTGAAACAAAACTCAGCGAATACTTGTCACACATTTATGAGCTATATACCTTTATAAACATTTAAGTGTGTACTTTTAAATGATCGGATTCAAACTGAAAACAAATATTCTCTGTTGTATAAAACCAACAAGATGTCCAGCTTCTCAAACGCTTCCTAATTATTTTTAATTTGAACACGCCCACTCGCGCAAAAGATATACACATGCAAATCGTCCACATGGAACGCAAACGCGCACATTACCTCAAAAACAAAACACCAAAACACTTCACAAATCTCTGCTTTTCGTCGAGTTTGAAAGGCGCACTGTGAGCTTACATTGTATTTACCTCAGAAGAAGAAGAACGCGATTTGAAGACAAGAAAGATGTAAGGTAAGAAATTCTTACATATTAGTTTGTTATTGTTGCATAAATTTCACATTGCAGTTGAACTGTTGCTAGATATATGGTGAATATTATAATATTTAGACCCGTGTTTACTGTTACTGTGTTTGTGGATATCTGCTCAAACGTAGATATGTATATGGTAACCATAATGTTTTATATTTGAGCGCGATCGCGTTTGAATGTATCGTATTTGATACATTCGAAAAGCAAAACGCACCAAACGGCTTCATGTTTTTACTATTATCTCATTTCATATCATCATAACGAATGGAAACATTTGAAGTAACATGATAATCAATATATTTTTCTGTAGCTTAGTTGTTACTGAAATATTTTGGAAGATTTATAGGCTGCTATGGTTATTGTTATTATTTTATGCAGCACTGCGCATAGCCTATGCCTACAAGGCACAACAAACCTGGTGTTCATTATATTATATATTGTTGGAAACATTTGTGTGTGTATGTGTGTGTGTGTGTGTGTGTGTATTCTGTGAATTTTAAAAAGCAATTTTAACCAGAAAAATCTAAAATGTATTCCCAAAATTGTGCAGGCCTTTCTCTTGATATCAGTATGTTCACTTTTTTTTTTTCAGGGCCCAGATGCCATTCCTGCTGACTTCAGCATTCACATGAGTCTCTGTACATGAACCTGGTAAAGTGAAAATCAAACACCTTGGAAATGAAAGGTATGCACAATGTTTTTAGGAATGGCACAAAGGTCTCTGTCTTTGGATCATTGGTTTCAATGAGTGCTTTTTTGTCATTTGTTGTGTATCTTTGGATTATGTTGTGTTGTAAATAAATCAAACAATCTAAAAGCCATTCTTTTTTAAATCTCCTCATTCTTTGTGCAAGGTTGCTCAGAATGATAGGGCCTGATAGCTCCTAATAGGGCCGTTAGGGAGTGTCTTTGTCTTTCTCAGGTGTGAAAAGCTTACATATTAATGAGCTCCCACATAAAACTTTTTCACACAAAACACGTAAATTTTTTAAATCAATATATTGTCTTATCTGAATGAGCAGTCAGGGTGATTTTCACATCGTTTTAGAGCAAATATTCTAGGCTACGTCATACAATTTTCAAAAGTCTTGTGAAGAAATAATCAGTATGGGTTTCGTGACCTTATTTCAGTGAGAATTTTTTTTTGTATTTTCACAAACCACGCATAAATGTCATTATCTCAAAACTACAAACTTTTACACACATGCTGCTGATATATTATTGTAGCAGAGTTTGTGCTGAATAGTGTAATTAGACTTTAGCCATGAAAATGTCACAAGTAACAGAAATAAGCACAAATGTCAGAGCATGTCAGAACACCTCCAGGGCCCAGAAAACAGCTCAGACCCCAGAGGGTTAATACCTATGGGGCAACTTGACCCACCGAGGCATAAGCCATAGATATGGCGTCCACAATCCATCTAGACAGTCTTTGCTTAGTGACTGGATCACCCTTGGATCGGCCACCAAAGCAGACAAAAAGCTGTTCTGACTGTCTAAAAGACGCAGAACGCTCCAGATAGATTCTCAGCGCTCTGACAGGGCAGAGAAAATTAACCTCCTCATCCTCAGCAGAAGGGGGAAGAGCTAATAATGTAATGACCTGTGCTCTGAACGGCGTTGAGATCACTTTGGGTACATAACCATGCCTAGGTTTGAGGATGACCTTAGTGTCACCTGGACCAAACTCCAAACATGAAGGGCTCACTGAGAGAGCCTGCAGATCTCCTACTCGCTTGATAGATGCCAGTGCCAACAGGAGAGCAGTCTTTAGCGAGAGAGGTTTAAGATCAACCGACTGGAGCGGTTCAAACGGCGGGCCCTTGATTCTCCTAGCACCCTTCAAAAACCGCACCACCAAATCATTTCTTCCTATTGATTGGCCAGCCACCAGAGCATGATGCGCTGCAATAGCTGCCACATATACTTTGAGCGTGGACAGGGAGCGGTTCCTCTCCGAACACACTCCATATCAGACGGACCGTCTGTGAGTTCAAGGACCACTCGCCTAGGGGAGTGTTGCCCCTTGAAAGCATATCCGCGCCCAGATTCTGAACACCCGCGATATGCATTACCCTCAGAGAGCTCAGATTGGTCTGTGCCCATATGAGGAGGTCTCTCGCCATGGCATACAGGTTGCCTGACCTGATGCCGCCTTGGCGATTTATATAAGCCACCACTGACACGCTGTCCGTGCGGACCAGGACATGGTGACTTTTTAAGTTTGACAGGAATGCTTTCAGGGCCAAACCAACTGCTTTCATTTCCAGACAGTTGATGTGTAAGCTCTGCTCCGTGCTCGACCAGAGGCCAGAGACAGGCTTGCCCTCGTGCAGCGCACCCCAACCCAGGTTGGATGCGTCTGTAAACACCACTTTCCTTCTGGAAACTACCCCCCTGGTCACACCCTTGAGGTACCAGTCCTGAGCCCGCCAGGGAACCAGGGCTCTTAAACAACCGTGATTCACCATGATGTGCAGGCTGCCTGACTGCCATGCATGGGTTAGCACCCGGCGTTTCAGCCAATGCTGCAGCGGGCGCATGCGCAGTAGTCCCATACAGAGTACTGACAATGCCGCTGCAATGAGACCGAGAAGTTTCTGAAATTTTCTCAGGGGCGTGCGCTCTGAACGAGGCTGCTAGCGTCTGCACTGAGAGCGCGCGCTCTCATGTGAGCCGCGCTGTCATCGCCACAGAGTCTAGAACTGTGCCCAGAAAGACTACGCTCTGGCTGGGGGTCAGTTTGCTCTTGGTAACATTGATTGTGAGACCCAGGCATTTCAAATGGCCGAGAATCAAATCTCTGTGAGCTATTAGCTTGGTTCTCGACTGTGCCAGCACTAGCCAGTCGTCATGATAATTCAACACGCGCACTCCCTGATGTCTCAGGGGAGAAAGCGCTGCATCCATGCACTTCGTGAATGTACGGGGTGCTAGGGATAGGCCGAAAGGCAGAACTGTGTATTGATAAGCTTGACCCTCGAAGGCGAATCTCAAGAATGGCCTGTGATGGGCTTATCTGAATATGAAAGTATGCATCTTTCAGATCCATCGTGACAAACCAGTCCCCCGGGTGAATTTGCGCGAGGATGTGTTTGATAGTCAACATTTTGAACAGCCGTCTCATGAGAGCTTTGTTCAAATGTCTCAATCTAGTATGGGTCTGAGACCGGCGTCTTTTTTCGGAATTAGAAAATAACGGCTGTAGAACCCCGAAGTGTGTTTGCGCGGGGGGGATTAATTTTTTCGCCCCCTTTGCTAACAAATTCTGTACTTCGGCGCGAAGCACGTGACCAACGTTGCTTCTCACTGAAGACTCAACAACCGCCTGAAACTTTGGGGGTCTGTGAGCGAATTGGAGCGAGTAGCCTCGCTTTATAATGTTTATGACCCAACTCGACACATCGGGGATGGCCTGCCAGGCCCACACCCGTGTGGCTAGGGTTTGATACACAGTTTGGGATGGGCCGCCTAACACAGGGGGACCTGATACCCTTACATTGTGATTTGTGCACATACTGAGTGTTGGACTGACTGTACAGGCTTTTGTCTGGGGAAAAGTCAGTGTAACAACTGGGAGGGGGCCGCCTAGTGAAGGGGGACCGTGAACCCGTGTGTTGTGATTGTGAAACATACTCTTTTTGTGCTTTACGTGGGTCGCCGTGAAACGGCGTTTGTTTGTAGAGGCGCGCGCAGTGCAGTGGGCCTGTTGACAATAATAAAATCTCCAGCCGCCTGAATTAGACAGGGAGCTGTGAGAAGTGTCATGGGATTTTGAGCAGTGACTATTTGTGGCGGCGCACGCTTCATACCGGGCGTGCTGACTGCAGTGATAGTGTGCGGCATGAGTGGCGCGCTTGTAACGGGCCTAATGACTGATTTGAGAACGTTCCCAACTACCTGTGAGCGGGGGCTGTGGGGGAACATTTATTTCTCACTCTTTTTGAGCTGCTGTGAGAACAGCGATAGTTTGCAGCGGTGCACGGTTTAACGGGCCCCTAGACTGCAGTTATAGCTCTGTTAGAATCGTGATTTAACATGACTAGCTGGCCATGCTTAGTCCAATTGCACTCCTGCTGGGTTTAGATGGGCGGCGGGGTCAATGTTGAGCCGGGGGGGGGCCGGAAGGCGGTTTGCCGTCCCAAGGGAGAGCTAGCCGCGAGCGCATGATGTAATAAGCCGATCCGCACATCTGACCGCGCGCTTCTTCCGTCGCTGCTCAATGAGGGAAGGAAGCGGGCAAGCGCACGAGAGAGCATTTCAGAGAAAACGCGCTTCTGTGTGATGTGGAAAACAGAGGGCGGGGTAGCTCTCTTGTGTCGTAAAGAGAGCTAGCCGCTCGAACATCTACCCACGCGCTTCTTCCGTCGAGGCTCGACGAGGGAAGAAAACGGGGGGAGCGTGAGAGGCTGTTTGCCGTCCAAAAGGAGAGCTAGCCGCGAGCGCATGATGTAATAAGCCAGTAGGCCTCATGCAGATGCATCCGCACGTGGCACACATCCGTCGGCAGAGAGTGCATTTTGCGTGGAGAACTCCCAGGCACGAAATGCAGCTCGCATGTCCATCGGCCTCGTGCAGATTACCTCCGCACGTGGCACAAGATGAACCAGGCATATTAGAAACACTAAATTGCTAGTAAAAGGATATGATCGTCGTCGCCGGATAGCCACAGGTGAGACGGCGTCAGGGGAAAACGGCAGAAAGGGCGTAGTCCACTGAAATAGATGCTCGCTCAGGCTGAAGGGCTTGTTCAACGGCGAAGCTCAGTAAAACAGTGACATGAAGTTGTCGCTGAAGGAGTGATATCTGCTATAATGGCGAATTCGGGGGGCTATTATAGGCTAAGGCCACGCCCCCTTGGGGAGCTCTGACGTGTGATGATGCTCATTGGTTACAAGTCAGAGGCGCCCGCGCCATTGGATGTGAAGTTGCAAGCCAGACGCTCAATGTGCTAGCTGTGCAGCTGCAAATGCGTTTTACATAAAAGCTTCAGTAAATCGAGGAAAAGGAGTTTCCCCACTGCGTATAGCTACGCAATACGAAGTGACCGTTCAAAAGGGAACTGAGTTTTATGACTCATTTCATTGATAATTACCTGTAACTGGGTTGTAGGCGTTCCCTATGTTTGTGAAGACGTTCCTGTAGGTTAGTGTGAATTCAGAGGTAAAAGGACCAGTATATCCACTGCCAGATTGCATCAGTCCAGCTGAAAAAGCTATTTCTCTGTCTGTTATTGAAAAACATAAGTAATATTGTGGTATATTACTCTATTGCGCTGAGAATGTACAGGTGAAACTCGAAAAATTAGAATATCGTGCAAAAGTTTGTGTATTTCAGTAATTCAAATTAAAAGGTGAAACTAATATATTTAGTATATATAACTATATACATATGCATGATTATACTTTTCAGATGGCTGACATTTCTGTATTTAAAATCCTTTTTTTTATTGTTTTCATGTAATATTCTAATTTTCTGAGATTTTGAATTTGGGGTTTTCATAAGCTGTAAGCCATTATCATCAAAATTATAACTTTTGCATGATATTCTAATTTTTTCGAGTTTCACCTGTATAGACTGAATTTAACATCATTCAAGCACACTTTCACCTCTATTTTCCTTTCTCAACTCCACTTGACCCAGAGTAAGATTTGATATTTCTGTGAAGGAATAATGATTCTGTTAAATGACATTTACACTGCTTAATGTAATAGATAACACAATTTACACAGTATACACTTAATTTTACACTAACATTTACACCATACATCGTATTGCATTGGTGTTTTACTTTGAGGATCATTGATAAAAGAGTGAATGTTTTGGTGAGGTACCGTCATTTTTCTTGTTCATCTCTTCCAGGATAACATCATTTTTCTTGTTCAGCTCTTCCAGGATAAACGTCTGTTGTTCACTCAGTCGCTTCTCTAAAGCTGTGATGTTTGTTTTCTGCTCTGTAACTGTGCTGGTCAGTTCTCTGATGTTTGTTTTCTGCTCTGTAACTGTGCTGGTCAGTTCTCTGATGTTTGTTTTCTGCTCTGTAACGGTGGCGGTCAGTTCTCTGATGTTTGTTTTCTGCTCTGTAACTGTGCTGGTCAGTTCTCTGATGTTTGTTTTCTGCTCTGTAACGGTGGCGGTCAGTTCTCTGATGTTCACTTTCTGCTCTGTAACGGTGGCGGTCAGTTCTCTCAGCGCTGCATGGGTGTCAGTGAAGAACAGATGGTAGTTTTGTTGGCTGTCAGTTGAAGCTTCATCTCTCAAAGTGTCTGTTTGAGGTGGATTCTGTCTTCCGTCCTCAGATCTGAGCTGTTGACTGATCTCATTATCATTGAATCCTCCATCTACCTGATGCTGTACTAAATCCATCATTCTTCACTGATGTTTGTTTCCAGCTCTTGCTCTGTCACCCTCACAGTCTCTCATGTTCCTTTTATAGTGTCCTGATTTACTGTCTTTTCTACGTGATCTACATTGCTTCAGATAAAAAAGTAGTTCAAGTTAATGGTTAATCATAATCAAAGGGATGTTCCGGGTTCAGTAGATGTTTATCTCTATTCACAACATTTTCTCTAGTACATTAGACATCGTTGCACCAATTAGATAAAAAAAGGTTAGAGAGAAAACTAAAGCACCATGGTACAACAGTGCTACGCATGTTCTAAAGAGAGAAACCTGTAATTTAGAGCGTAAATGGAAACAAACTAATTTAGAGGTCTTTAGACTCGCGTGGAAAGACAGTATGTCACGTTATAAAAAGGCCCTAAAAGCAGCCAGGGCTCAGCATCTCCGCAAACTAATAGAAAACAACCAAAATAATCCAAGGTTTTTATTTAACCCTCATGTGGTCTTCGGGTCATTTTGACCCGGAGAAGATTTTCTTTTTCCCCAAAATACTAGTTAATGTTATCGCATTGGACTGAAACTTAGTGACTCTGTTCCCAAAGGGTATAACTACTTCTCAAATGTTTTTTGAAAATTTTCTTACTTTTTTAGGGGGGGTTTTGTTACCTTGTTACACTTGTGGTCTTCCCGGGTCAAAATGACCCGCCTATAAAAAATAGCTTATAAATCACTCATTATACCATATTTTCACCAAATCTTGGATTCAATCTTTTTGTCAACTTGTTCTCGTTCAATTAGGACTGGTTTTGTATTTTCATTTGCATGTGATTAATTGTGGGCCTCATTTATCTGAGAGTAGGCATCTCATTTTTTGAGTAAAAAAAACGTAATTTTTTAACAATTTTGGAATTTTTTTTTTTTGAAAATTGGTACTGTTGATCACACTAGTCTACTTTAATGTTTCACCGGGAAGTTTGTTTTGAAAAACTTTTATTTTGTAAAAAATGGTACATAGTCACACTTGTGGTCTTCCCGGGTCAAAATGACCCGCCTATAAAAAATAGCTTATAAATCACTCATTATACCATATTTTCACCCAATCTTGGATTCAATCTTTTTGTCAACTTGTTCTCTTTCAATTAGGACTGGTTTTGTATTTCCATTTGCATCTGATTAATCGTGGGCCTCATTTATCTGAGAGTAGGCATCTCATTTTTTGAGTAAAAAAAAATATATTTTTGAATAATTTTTGGAAAAATAAAATAAAATCTGAAGAAAATTGGCACTGTTGATCACACTAGTGTACTTTAATTTTTCACCAGGAATTTTGTTTTGAAAAACTTTTATTTTGTACAATATGGCACAGAGTTACACTTGTGGTGTTCCACTGGGCCATTGAGGGCCATTGTGGGCCATTGTTTCAATGGGCCATTGAAAGTGAATGGGAGAGACCAATGCAAAAAATGAATGGAACAACACAAAATAGGTATCATTTTAAAGCTTAGAATCTCAGCTTTTTAATGCACCTAATCACTTTGATCAACTCCTAACGAGAGCTGAGTTATCACTCTAAAACAGAGTGTTCCCCCGCAGGCGCCACCTAGCTGCGAAATAAATAATCATAATATTTTTCAAAACTATTACCTTGATCAACTTAAAATAGGTGTCATTTGAAAGCTTAGAGTCTGAAATTTACAATGAATGTAGCCAATTTGATAAACTCCTAAGTAGTGCTGAGTTATTTGCTGATAAATAGAAAAAAAACAAATTCATAATTTATAAACTACTTTTTTGTACTACATTCAGCAATATGTCAAATACATCATACAGCTCAGATAGTCCTGTGTCATATGTCATTTGAAAGGTCTCAATTAGTAGAATACAGCAAGCATAATTGTTTCAGGCTTTTTACTAAACTTGAGTGAGATTTTTGTAAAAGAAGCGCTTCAAGAGACCCATGTGTAAACCATACATGGATGGTAAAATTTTAGACACATTTCCGCTCGTAACTTCATGAAACATGCTCCGATTGTGGAAAATCACACATCATTATTTACAGCAGATGCTTACAATTAAAATGAGTCCAAACTCAACATAATCCATCACTCAGAACTAAAGATATTCCTCATGGAGTTCTAACACAAAAAATACTACAGACACACAGACTCACATAGCCAAGCAAGGTAGCTTAGACTTGGCCTTTTTACTCGTAACTTCATGAAACATACATCGATCATGGAAAATGACACATCGTTATTTACAGCAGGAGCTCACGATTAAAAAGAGCCCAAACTCAATATATTCCATCAATAAGATCTAAAGATATTCCTCATGGCGCTCTAACACAAAAAATACCACAGACGTACCTAGCCAAGTATATACTCATGAAGCTCTCACGTTTGGTTTTTGCTCATAACTTCACGAAGCATGCACAGATCATAGAAAAATGTACATCATTATTTTCAATAGACTATCACAATTAAAAAGAGCTCAAACTCAGCATAATCCATCACTCAGATCTAAAGATATTCCTAATGGAGTTGTAACACACAAACCCCCACAGGCGCTCACAGAGCCTTGAATATAGATGTAGCCTAGCACTTATGTCGCGTTTTAACTCGTAACTCAATGAAGCATGCATAAATTGTGGAAAATGGCACATCATTATTTACGTGAGATTGTTAAGATTAAAAAGAGCCCAAACTCACCATAATCCATCACATGCTCATATGTGTACATAAACAATGAACATGCTCCTGAAAATGTTTCAGTCTCTCCCATTCACTTTCAATGGCCCATTGAAACAATGGCCCTCAATGACCCAGTGGAACACCGCAAGTGTAATTCTGTGCCATTTTGTACCAAATAAAAGTTTTTCAAAACAAAATTCCTGGTGAAAAATTAAAGTAGACTAGTGTGATCAACAGTGCCAATTTTCTTCAGATTTTATTTAATATTTCCAAAATTATTCAAAAATAATGTTTTTTTTACTCAAAAAATGAGATGCCTACTCTCAAATAAATGAGGCCTACGGTTAATCAGATGCAAATAGAAATATAAAACCAGTCCTAATTGAAAGAGAACAAGTTGACAAAAAGATTGAATCCAAGATTGGGTGAAAGTATGGTATAATGAGTGATTTATAAGCAATTTTTAATAGGCGGGTCATTTTGACCCGGGAAGACCACAAGTGTGACAATGTGCCATTTTGTACAAAATAAAAGTTTTTCAAAACAAAATTCCTGGTGAAATATTAAAGTAGACTAGTGTGATAAACAGTGCCAATTTTCTTCAGATTTCATTTAATATTTCCAAAATTATTCAAAAATAATGTTTTTTTTACTCAAAAAATGAGATGCCTACTCTCAAATAAATGAGGCCTACGGTTAATCAGATGCAAATACAAATATAAAACCAGTCCTAATTGAAAGAGAACAAGTTGACAAAAAGATTGAATCCAAGATTGGGTGAAAATATGGTATAATGAGTGATTTATAAGCTATTTTTAATAGGCGGGTCATTTTGACCCGGGAAGACCACAAGTGTGACAATGTGCCATTTTGTACAAAATAAAAGTTTTTCAAAACAAAATTCCTGGTGAAATATTAAAGTAGACTAGTGTGATAAACAGTGCCAATTTTCTTCAGATTTCATTTAATATTTCCAAAATTAATCAAAAATAATGTTTTTTTTACTCAAAAAATGAGATCCCTACTGTCAAATAAATGAGGCCTACAATTAATTAGATGCAAATAGAAATATAAAACCAGTCCTAATTGAAAGAGAACAAGTTGACAAAAAGATTGAATCCAAGATTGGGTGAAAGTATGGTATAATGAGTGATTTATAAGCAATTTTTAATAGGCGGGTCATTTTGACCCGGGAAGACCACAAGTGTGACAATGTGCCATTTTGTACAAAATAAAAGTTTTTCAAAACAAAATTCCTGGTGAAATATTAAAGTAGACTAGTGTGATAAACAGTGCCAATTTTCTTCAGATTTCATTTAATATTTCCAAAATTATTCAAAAATAATGTTTTTTTTACTCAAAAAATGAGATCCCTACTGTCAAATAAATGAGGCCTACGATTAATTCGATTCAAATAGAAATATAAAACCAGTCCTAATTGAAAGAGAACAAGTTGACAAAAAGATTGATTCCAAGATTGGGTGAAAATATGGTATAATGAGTGATTTATAAGCTATTTTTTATAGGCGGGTCATTTTGACCCGGGAAGACCACAGGTGTTATAGGGTTTTGAACACCACATGAGGGTTAACACCGTGGCTAGACTAACAAATAAACAGACATCACCGGAGCAAAATATTCTGTTACAGTGTAGTAGTAATGATTTTATGAATTTCTTCACTGAGAAAATAGAAAGCATCAGAAACACAATTGTAAATGTACAATCAAATGGTGTCTTATGATTCAGCCTCAATTATTGCCCCTCAAGAACAACTACACCGCTTTACTACTATAGGACAGGAAGAGCTAAATAAACTTATCATTGCATCTAAACCAACAACGTGTTTATTAGATCCAATACCCACTAAACTACTGAAGGAAGTGTTACCTGTAGTGGAAGAGCCTCTTCTCAATATTATTAACTCGTCTTTATCTTTAGGTCATGTTCCAAGAATATATTCAAGTTGCCAGTTATAAAACCTCTCATTAAGAAACCACAATTAGATCATAATAACCTAGCAAATTACAGACCGATTTCAAATCTTCCATTTATGTCTAAAATACTGGAAAAAGTGGTGTCCGCTTAATTGTGCTCTTTCTTGCAAGAAAATGATATCTATGAAAAATTTCAGTCAGGATTCAGACCGCATCATAGCACAGAAACTGCGCTCGTTAAAATTACAAATGATTTACTTCTAGCTTCTGACCAAGGCTGTATCTCAATACTAGTTTTACTCGATCTTAGCGCTGCGTTCGACACTATAGATCACAAAATACTCTTAGATCGACTACAAAATTACACTGGTGTTCAGGGACAGGCATTAAACTAGTTTAGATCATACTTATCAGACCGTTACCATTTTGTCTGTTTAAATGGGGAAAAATCGAAGATAACTTCAGTAAACTATGGAGTGCCGCAGGGATCTGTGTTAGGCCCTCTGTTATTCTCAATATATATGCTGCGACTTGGTAATATTATAAGAAAACATGGAATTAGTTTCCACTGTTATGCTGATGACACTCAAATCTGTATTTCATCACGACCAGATGAAAACACTAAATTATCTAAATTGACAGTGTGTTAAAGATATAAAATACTGGATGACGTGTAATTTTCTGCTATTAAATTCAGATAAAACGGAGGTATTACTTATTGGTCCAAAAAACTGCCCACAAAACCTCTTACAATACAACTTTAATTTAGAAGGATGTCCTGTTACTTTATCCACTACAGTAAAATACCTGGGTGTTATACTAGACAGCAACTTGTCTTTCAAAAATCATATTTCATATGTTACAAGAACAGCCTTTTTCCACCTTAGAAACATTGCTAAGCTACGTAACATGCTATCTGTTTCTGATGCAGAAAAGTTAGTTCATGCATTCATGACCTCGAGACTAGATTACTGTAATGCCTTATTAGCTGGTTGTCCTGCATCCTCAATAAACAAGCTACAATGTCCAAAATGCAGCCGCTAGAGTTCTTACTAGATCAAGAAAATAGGATCATATAGCCTAACAGCAATTCTATCGTCTCTACACTGGTTACCTATTAAGTTCCGTATCAATTACAAAGTATTACTACTGACCTATAAAGCCCTAAATGGTTTAGCTCCAGTGTATTTAACCAGTCCCTCCAGGATTTCACGATGTTGCGATCGCAACTATTAATGCAACTTCAACAAATCCCCGTGAATTCAGTGCGACTTGCAATTTTGACCAATCACCGCAACTTTTCTGCAACTTTGACCAATCATCGCGGTCTCCAGCAAAGCGTCGTCCACTTTCCTCACGCAGCGACTCACTCTCCTCACACAACGGCGACTCACTCTCCTCAGCTGGCGACTCACTCTCCTCACACAGCGAGCGACTCACTCTCCTCACACAGCGAGCGACTCACTTTCCTCACGCAGCGACTCACTCTCCTCCTCACACAGTGAGTGACTCACTCTCCTCAGCTGGCGACTCACTCTCCTCCTCACACAGTGAGCGACTCACTCTCCTCAGCTGGCGACTCACTCTCCTCACACAGCGAGCGACTCACTCTCCTCAGCTGGCGACTCACTCTCCTCACACAGCGAGCGACTCACTTTCCTCACGCAGCGACTCACTCTCCTCACACAGCGAGCGACTCACTCTCCTCAGCTGGCGACTCACTCTCCTCACACAGCGAGCGACTCACTCTCCTCAGCTGGCGACTCACTCTCCTCACACAGCGAGCGACTCACTTTCCTCACGCAGCGACTCACTCTCCTCACACAGCGAGCGACTCACTTTCCTCACGCAGTGACTCACTCTCCTCACACAACAGGCGACTCACTAAGCTATATTGACCTAATATTATAATAAAATCTCTACCCTTATAAAATCCTGTGGTGGTGCAATAACTAACTACTTCAGTAAAGTGTTCAATTTTTGTGTTGTAAAAGTCATTTATTCTGAACCAATAATCTTAAATTGATTGTCATTGCATTTTTTTTTTTTTTTTTTTTACATTTATAAAGGTAATTTCCCCCTAACTGTCATCTTTTATGTCAAATTCTATACATTTTAAGTCACTACATGGCTTTTACCAATCAAATTGACTAGTATCAACAAAAATATATTTTTTCCCACTGCAGAGAAAACAGAATCTGCATCAGAGGTGGCATTTATAAAAATGTGAATATGCAAAACAAGAATAAAACACATTGTTTGGCCACTTTAAAATAAACACTCGTAAACTTTTGTGGATTTTATAAATTATCTTTAAAATAGAATATTCTAAAAAAGTGACATTTCCATTTTTGCTGATTCACATTGGTATCAAAATTGCTAAAACACATTTCAAAGTTACATACACCATTATGTTTTGCAGCTAGGCGAGCATTATAACGTGTGTTACAAAGTGAGCACATTTGTCTCTGAAATAAAGGCTGGACTATAGAGCAGATGGTGAACAGTGTTTTCTGTGGGACATGGTAAGTCCCTTGGGTGGACTTTGGGCTTTTTCACTTTGTAAACCTATAACATGCACAAAAAAAGATTTAAAGGAAAGGGAAAAAAAACAAAAAGTATAATATGAACACTTTAAAGGGATACTTCAGGATTAAGAATTAAGCTTTGTATCAGTAGAAAACCTGTAGTATTTTCAAATTACCGTGCTTTCCTCCCTTATATCCCCCTGAGACGAGAGATTTATGTATTTTTTGTCTGTAAAAAATCCTTTGATGATGCAAAAATCGTCATTTTGCGTCATCGGAGGATTTTTTGGCCAGTGGCTAAAGACTACAGCCAGTAAAAGGTGCAAGATCCGCATGTTTTCAACCCGCCCATAGAGGGAGGGATCTCACTCACAGAATGTACAAATAGTGTCAGCCATCTTTTTTTGGAAGCTAAGCTAACAGGTTCTTATTCTGTGGAGAAAGCTGAGTAGTAGGGGTTACCATCCTCTTTTTCCCCAGACATGTCCGGCCGTCGAGATCGTCCAAAATGTCCGGGATTTGGCTTTTGTTTTCTGCGGTCGCCATTCATTGTTTACATGCACACCTTTTGTTTCAATCTAACTGAATTAATTCCGATTGGTGAATCTGAATGTAGCGTTTACATGAACGCTAAACAAGTCATGGGTCAATGTGCGTTTTAACATTGCTAAGAAAATTCCCGCTCATCGTTCTCCCACGGCCCTCAGTCCCGTCCTGCTCGCCACAGTAAACATGATGAATGGCGACTGTAGAACGCAAAAGCCGAATCCTGGACATTTTTGGCGATCTCGAAATCCCGTGCAGACTCGTCACAGAGACTCACTAGTAGATAGCCTTGTTGTTTAACTGCGCTCTCTTACTGGTAGTAGGGCGTGGCTTGGGAGTGGCCTCGTAGGGCAGCGAAGCAAGTGCATTCTGGGAGGTGTTGTCTTTCATCCACATAAGCCACAAATACATTTTCTGGCTTTTCTCAGTCTAGTAGAAGGCTCCAAATTCAAAAATAATTTCACATTTCTACTACATAAATGACCCATTTTAAATACACATTCATCTTTACAGAGGTGAAGTATCCCTTTAAGTAAAAATCTATCTACCTTTGCCGTTTTAACCTAAAAACAAATGCCGAAGGACATCGCAACTTTCATCACAACTTTTTAGAAAAGTGGCCGCAACATCAGACATTTTAGGCCGCAACAATCACAAAAAAGGCCCGCGAAATCCTGGAGAGACTGTTTAACGGATCTTCTATCGCCCTACAATCCATCGCGCTCTTTAAGATCACTAAATTCGAGGCTTCTGGTCATTCCTAGGATATCTAAGTCCACTAAAGGAGGGAGAGCGTTTTCACATTTAGCTCCTAAACTCTGGAATAGTCTTCCTGATATTGTTCGAGGCTCAGACTCGCTCTCCCAGTTTAAAACTAGATTAAAGACGCATCTCTTTAGCCAAGCATTCACATAATGATTACCTTTTATACTACAGTTAAATCGGATCAAATGCATTAATAATATGAACAGCAGCTATGCTAATTATTTCCCATCTGCTTTTCTGTTGTTATAGCGTCCCGAGGTAAATAGAGTTCGTCAGCTCCAGTTTGTATCCAGCCTCTCATGGAGACTTCAGATGCCCAAACACCTGTGAAGAGACGACTCGACGCCTGTGAAGAGACGACTCGACGCCAGCGATGGTATGCCCTAAATTAATGATTAACTAACTTTATTTTTCTATGTACATTTCTGAAATGCACTTTCTGTAAAGCTGCTTTGAAACAATGTGTATTGTGAAAAGCGCTATACAAATAAATTTGAATTGAATTGAATTGAATTTAATATTCACAACATTTGTGGCACTATGTTGATCTCAACAGAAAATAACTTTGACTCATCATGATTGTAATGGGACATGGTTGGGGCAAGTCCCATCAGCCCTAGCGCTATATAAAGAAGTAGTGAGGTTTGTTCGCTCTCTTGCTTCCTGTCCTTGATTTGTGATTTGTGGATGAATGGATGTCGCGGCACATCTAAAACTTCAACTGTTGATTGATCACTTCAGAAGAAGAGTTGCGGACGAGCAGTTATGTTAAATGCTGGCGCAGTGTTATTGAGAGCTGAATATATGATACTCACCGTTAAAGAGTGTTTTGGCCGGATTATTGCCTGACTGATTGTTGCCTGAGTGTCAGTCAAAATAATAGATGTTAGAGGGATGCACGGTTACCGTTTATTAAAGGGCACCTATTATGCCCCTTTTCACAAGATGTAAAATAAGTCTCTGATGTCCCCAGAGTGTGTATGTGAAGTTTTCGCTCAAAATACCCAAAAGATAATTTTTTACAGCATGTTTAAATTGTCATTTTTGGGGGGCTGAGAAAAACACGCCGTTTTAGTGTGTCTCCTTTAAAAGTTAATGAGATGCGCTTTCACGCACAGGGGGCGGAGCCTAACCAGCTCCACACTCATAGCCAGGAAAATCTCATCTCACAGAAAGATGATAATATCAAAACAGAAACTCACAGTAACGGTGTTCAAGTCGGACAATAATGCTCACAGAGCTAGAGAATATATGCTGAATAGAGATAGAACAGGTATGTTTATTTTAATTACGTTTGTAACTTATATGCCATCTGCTCAAGCCTGCTGTAGTAGAAACCGACTGAATGATGACCAAAATATACTGATGAGTTCAATAAAGTTTATTGTACATCACACAAAAGATGAAGCGTTAGTTTTACTGCAGAAAATCACTGTAAGAATAAACTCTCTCTCTTTCTCTCTCTCTCACTTTCATTATCATGGAACATAACGCGAAGTACACAAAACACTTGTTACAACTAACAGTAAACAAATATATACACACCTTTCTCAGTGGCTGCTTTATAAACTGGTAAACTGTAACTGTTATATCTGTAAAATGACTCAATGAGCTCGAGCTGTCATAAAGTGCGCGCTCACTTGACATTTCTGCTGTGATCAGTAACGTTATTCCTGTCGCTCCGGAGACTGTAAGCTGGGAGTTCACAAGAGCTCACGAGAGCAGTTGTACAGATCAATCCTCGAGTAACAACGAGAGTAAATGAAGACTGCTATGTTTATTCTAACATCCAAAAAACAAAACACCTAAATCGCTTTAGGAGACGCTCTACAGCTGCTCCAGCGTCGGAGCAATGGCGGACTCACCGGACTGTGTTTAGCTCACTCAGGGCGGGTCTATGCTCAAACTGGAGTGTCAATCTACAGTCGTGGGCGGGGCTTGTGCAATTCTACGTCACATTGCATAGATTTTGAGAACAGCTTGTTCTGAGACAGTGCTTATGATTTATGGGGATTTAAAAAAAAAACACTGGTTGGATTTTTATCAGTATAGGGTGGTTGTGTACACACACTGCCAACACACATTTATGTTCAAACACCATGTAAAAGTGAATTTTGCATAATAGGTGCCGTCTAATTTTCTTTGGTTTATTTTTTTTTTTAGTTGGATGTTGGGCTAATTGCATAGGGGAAACCTAGGCAAGGATAGTAATGGTTTCATGGTGCTGACTGGTTTGTTCTACTTGCATTACCCACTGTTAATTAATTTTTTTTCTTTCTTTTTGTATATATATATATATATATATATATATATATATATATATATATATATTAGAGGTGGGCATAGATACATTTTTTTTAAAGCATGTTAACGCCGATAACGGCCCACCACTAATATATATATATATATATATATATATATATATATATATATATATATATATATATATATACACTCACCTAAAGGATTATTAGGAACACCTGTTCAATTTCTCATTAATGCAATTATCTAATCAACCAATCACTTGGCAGTTGCTTCAATGCATTTAGGGGTGTGATCCTGGTCAAGACAATCTCCTGAACTCCAAACTGAATGTCAGAATGGGAAAGAAAGGTGATTTAAGCAATTTTGAGCGTGGCATGGTTGTTGGTGCCAGACGGGCCGGTCTGAGTATTTCACAATCTGCTCAGTTACTGGGATTTTCACGCACAACCATTTCTAGGGTTTACAAAGAATGGTGTGAAAAGGGAAAAACATCCAGTATGCGGCAGTCCTGTGGGCGAAAATGCCTTGTTGATGCTAGAGGTCAGAGGAGAATGGGCCGACTGATTCAAGCTGATAGAAGAGCAACTTTGACTGAAATAACCACTCGTTACAACCGAGGTATGCAGCAAAGCATTTGTGAAGCCACAACACACACAACCTTGAGGCGGATGGGCTACAACAGCAGAAGACCCCACCGGGTACCACTCATCTCTACTACAAATAGGAAAAAGAGGCTACAATTTGCACAAGCTCACCAAAATTGGACAGTTGAAGACTGGAAAAATGTTGCCTGGTCTGATGAGTCTCGATTTCTGTTGAGACATTCAGATGGTAGAGTCAGAATTTGGCGTAAACAGAATGAGAACATGGATCCATCATGCCTTGTTACCACTGTGCAGGCTGGTGGTGGTGGTGTAATGGTGTGGGGGATGTTTTCTTGGCACACTTTAGGTCCCTTAGTGCCAATTGGGCATTGTTTAAATGCCACGGCCTACCTGAGCATTGTTTCTGACCATGTCCATCCCTTTATGACCACCATGTACCCATCCTCTGATGGCTACTTCCAGCAGGATAATGCACCATGTCACAAAGCTTGAATCATTTCAAATTGGTTTCTTGAACATGACAATGAGTTCACTGTACTAAAATGGCCCCCACAGTCACCAGATCTCAACCCAATAGAGCATCTTTGGGATGTGGTGGAACGGGAGCTTCGTGCCCTGGATGTGCATCCCACAAATCTCCATCAACTGCAAGATGCTATCCTATCAATATGGGCCAACATTTCTAAAGAATGCTTTCAGCACCTTGTTGAATCAATGCCACGTAGAATTAAGGCAGTTCTGAAGGCGAAAGGGGGTCAAACACAGTATTAGTATGGTGTTCCTAATAATCCTTTAGGTGAGTGTATATATACTGTATATATATATATATATATTTATTTATTTATTATTATTATAATTATTATTATTTATTTTTTATAAGATCAGCGTAGGGATAATCACAGAAGCATACACCTCCGGTCGTTGAATGGTTAAAATCTCACACTTTAATAGTATTTATTAGAATTATAATAAATTGAATAAATGCATGGATTAATAAATACAGAAAGGTAGTTTGAGGACAAAATCTATTTCATTCTTTCCTTGCTACTACTATACAACATATATATATATATATATATATATATATATATATATATATATAATTTGAATGACATGTATTACATTTATAAAACATTAAATGTAATTATTAACCTGATTTACAACTTTTCATGTACAAGAATGGCCTAGATTTTGGGTTTCCCCTTAACTGGTTTACAATAACTTGTTTTATGGTACAATAATGTGAGCTGTTGTTTCGTGGTGTGTACTTTGATCTTAACACTTTTAACCTTATTATTTATTATTACATGGCTCTGTGGAATACTGGATTCTGATTGGTCAATCGCACCATCCAGCGGTAAGTTATTCCCAGATAACAATCGCTAAAAAACAGAAACACAGGCTCATCCAGGTTACTGAAGTCAGCAGTGCTATACGCTTGCTAGGAACAGTTTCTTTGTGGAAGTTTTGCATTTGGTAAGCTTATAAAATATTAAAACTAAGTCAAATCAAAATTTTGTGTACAGTTATTTAATTATGCCATCCAGTATCATGGACTCGCTCTATCGTTTCATACTAACGAAGCCACTGCCATTTTGTGACTATTGTTTTGTACACTGTCAGATTATAAGAAACAAACGGGTACAATTTTAAAACAGTTTAATCTGAAATCAATATCACTTATCTCCATAATTATTTACTGTATGTGGCGAAATGCTGTGTAATAAGTGATATGACTGTGTACCGTATCACTTAAATGTCCGTCTAGTTTGAACTTGCCGCGTTGCAACTGCTCTCTCTGCGAAGCTTTGCGTTTAAAGACCTATTATAATATTTCAACTCAGATCAATATTTCAAGTAGCCGTGTAATAAGTGGGATAATGTACATCCAGCCAGTGGTTCTCTCTCTCTCTCTTTTGGGTGCCTGAAAACGCAAACTTTTGAAAACGGGTTTCAAAGTGCAAAGTGCATTGTCCGGGAAGTGTCGTGGCCAATTCTCAGTCTCTGGTTCAGGTCTCAGAAGAAATCTTTCAGAGTCGAAGTTTCAGGTCTCAGGAGAAATAACTTTATTGAGCAGTTCAATAAAGTGAGATGGTAGCTAAGCATCTGATTTTACAATGGTCTGCATTTGGGTCTTATACCTCATTTTACGTCATTTATTGTTTACTTTGGTATCCAATTAACATTCGTATAATTATCTTTTTCTCTTTGCTCCTCCTCATCACTTCACCACGATTAGAAACACCTGCATTAATGCTCAATTTCTATTGGTGGCCATACTGGCGCATGCGCTTTTCTGATGATGACTTTGCATATGGTTTTTTGGGTACTTTTCCACTCTTTAGCCTTATTTTACCTTTTACCCAGTTTTCTGTCTTGTCCTCACACGACTCCTATCCTCACATGCACTTTTGACATGTCCTGTGTTTCCCATCATGCTTTGTTTTCTCTTTCTCCCTTAATTGCAGGCCTTGTTTTCTATTTCTCCCTTGGTTGTAGGCCTCCCTTATTCTAGGCCTAGTTTCTTCAATGTTTGTATCATGCATTTGGACTCATATGAGACAGATATAATTCTCCAACATATACTTATGTATAAAATTCTCCAACACATCCCCCCTTTGGGACTAATTCAGTCCCACCTTCATCTCCTTCTTCCCAGAATGTACTTTCATGAATAAGTCACTTTTCTTTTCTTTACCTATCCAATATGGTCAATATAGACCATCCATCTTTTACCAAAAGACCCCCTCACAAAAGTACACCCTGGAGGAAAATGAGACCAAACATCTCCACCCCCACTTGGCTAGAGTGGAGTAAAAGATCTCACCTTCCTGTAATATCATCTTTTTAAGGGGTGTGTTACATCAATCTTTCAATACCTATCTTGTTGTACAAACTTGGAGTTTAATATCTATCCATCGGTGCCAGAGGTACTGCGCAGGCGCTTCCGGTGGCCTGGAGTGCTATCTGGGTTGCTCCATCGTTGCCAGAGGTGCCCTGGTCCTGCCTAGGGCGCTATCTGGTGTTGGAGCAGACAGCGGGTTTTTAAACCACCAGTTGAGTCAGCTCTTGTTTCTTCAACAATCGATGACCGCGCTTGCAAATAATTCCTCTTTTGCACTATAACTATATATATGCTCCAATGACCCAATGTATATAATTTTTGTCCTCTAACTTGCTACAAGAATATACTTATACATTTCAAAAATGTAAAAAATAAAAAATGAATAAAGTAATAAAGTGACTATTAGTGATAAAAACATTCTTAACTTTTTCCTTTATGTCTGGTTGCATTACCTCGTACCACGGGCAATGACCTGCTTTAAACCCTCTATCGTCCCCTCTCATTCACATATTATATAAATGAACAGTAGGTATGATTATATGTAGCAGCAATTTTAATAGGATTATATGTATATAATGCTTTCAAAACAATTATATGAGTAAAATTCTTTCAATTGATTATATGAATAAAATACTTTCAGGAAAAGGGGCCTTATAAAAAGAAATACAAAAATACAAAAATCCCTCTAACTAACTCCCTATTCTACCCACATTCTAATTATTCTGTCTATTTTTACCCCAAAATAAAATACACAGTGGGGCTATCTCCCTCTCTCACCAAAAACAAAGTAAAATTGTTAAACCCAATATAGTAGAGTAAAAGAGAAAGAAGAAAAACAATAATAACAAGGCACCCCCTTCCTTACTCCTCCACCAGGACTCTTTACAGGAAGTCGTCTAGCTCATCCATGCCTGGTCCAATTGAATGCACTCTGGAGTTGTTGCATCCAGTATCAACTCCCGTTTGCCTCACTATTATATTGACCATCTGCTTGGCAGCTGCGTTGGCTAGCAGTGATCTGAGGAAAGGCACAACACAACAGAATAACAAAAGAAAAACAATAACACCCACAGCTATTATTGTTCCCACCTTAATGAACCATTCTTTCCAGGATCCAAACAAAGAATCAAACCAGTTTCCCAATTGTCTGTCCCTCCCCGCATTTTCTGCGACCTCTTGTCTTAATTCCTTCAGCTTTTTCATGGCTTTTGTAAATGATCCGTCCGGGGCTGTATTATTTGGGATAAATGTACAACAGTCAGTACCAAACATTACACACACTCCTCCTTTTTCTGCCAACAGCCAATTCAGGGCTACTCTGTTTTGCCACGTCATTTTGCTAGTATACTTTAATTGCTGACCTAAGGCATCAAGTGCTTGGTCTGAGTAGTTAATGAATCTCTGCTGATTGTAGTAAATATAATTAATCCATTCCATATTCTTATTTGGCGTTATCCAGACAAATATTGATTCAAGTCCAGATGCTACCTCGTCTCTAGCTTTGAACTCATGTGGTATCCCTCTTGGCTGTCCAATTGCATCAATAGTAACTTTAGGGTCTGGAACATATGCTCTTTTAACTCTTTGATTTTTCTTACTTAGCTTCTCCACTGTTCCTGCATCATCAGGATCCCAGTTTACGATCCCTATTTCCTGGATTAACCTTACTCTGGCACAAAGTCCTTTCCAGTCTACTAGGGTGGCTCTCAGTCGTCTTCCTCCACATAACCAGAAATAATCTGCTATTGCTTCAGTTTGATTTTCTAATGGTCCTATCAATGGAAAACTCAGGGTAGCATTTTCACAGTCATCTTGAATTTGCGTCACTGTCATGTTATTATTTACTGTGGCTGTGGCATATATTAGGCTAGTGGACCTGTACACGTCTGGATCATCGTACATTTCATAGTCTAAATGCCATATTATGGCACATTTACCTATGAATGTCCCCATATCTCTGTAACCTTTAGTCTTGTTGAAACATTCGTATTCTAGTGACATGTCTAGTATGTAGTTATCCGGGATCTCTCGCTTAGATTTATCTATCCTTATGTCTAATTTTTTACACTCTCTCCCCCATCCAGTCTGATTGTAGAATCTCTTATAGTATTTATGACCCAGCATTGCCAGACAGTCTGCTGGACAATATGGTATTATTCGCCCCTTTCTAT
Source organism: Scardinius erythrophthalmus (assembly GCF_964197995.2). Taxonomy (NCBI): domain Eukaryota; kingdom Metazoa; phylum Chordata; class Actinopteri; order Cypriniformes; family Leuciscidae; genus Scardinius; species Scardinius erythrophthalmus. The sequence continues at coordinate 35,319 of NW_028296173.1, forward strand.
CACAGTATTTCGAATTAAATTTAGCACAATGCATATTGTCATATTGATTAGGGACTACTCTTAACTTTTTCAAGGGAGAGGGTGAGCATAACACACAAGTACTTGTTGTTGTCTGTTTTACTGTATATTGTGCCCATTTATACCATTCATTATGATAAGCAGTGTCTAATAATTTCTCTTTTCTTAGTTCTGATTCAAATTGATTCTTAGCTCGGACATTCCTTTCTCGAATCGCATTAGCCCTCTTCAAAGCATTTCTTTCTTGAACAGTTTTAACCCTCTTCAGGGTAATTTTCTCTTTAATCTTTTTAGGTCTCTTCGTGGGCTCTTTCTTTATGTGTCTGCTTGTTCTGTTCAAATTAGGCTGGTTCATTTCATTCAACGCCTTGGAGGTCTGGTAGTTCAATTTCTGGAAAGTCCCGTATGAAAAATGTTCAACACTGGAATGGTTCTCTGGTAGAAGGACCTCTCTCTGGAGGCTGGTGTTCTGGAGGCCTTGTGTTTGAGGCAACTGCTGCACAACATGTATCACTAAGAAGACCAGTGCCAGGAGCTCTCTCATTTTCGGGCTCCATGTCTTCTGGATGGTGCATATCGTTCCGCATCTGCATTTCATCTCCTGGTTCAGCGTGTTCAGTCTCCCTAGAATAAGGTTCAGCAACATTATTATCTTCGCCCTCAGCTCTCTGCCCTTCTTGGGCATTCTGTGTTACTTCCGTGTGGTTTTCTTCTGAGCTATCTATTTCCTCTCCTTGCCTCCTATTCCGCAACCTTGGGACCCTGGTGCAATGATTCAAATGATACCACGTTGTGCTGCCCTCTACCTGAACTGCTGTAGGGGTTGCTCTTACTACAGTATAGGGTCCTTCTCGTCTTGGTTGATTCCACTTTCTTCTGAAGACTCTTAAGTATACTTGATCTCCAGGAACTACCGGACAGGGAGCTTCCTCCTCTTCCCTGGGCCCCCTATTCTGCTCCTGTGAATAAATAGCTTCATGTATAGCAGTCAATTGCCTCATATATGTTCTTAATTCCATTTGCAACTGTTCTAGGGGCGGTCCTTCGTACGGACCTCTCAAATGAGGCGCAGGCATTGGTCTCCCTGTCAACATCTCATGTGGAGACAAGTTAGTAATTCTGTGGGTCTGCATACGGTAGCTCATTAGCGCAAGGGGTAACGCATCTACCCAGTTAAGTTTAGTGTCTGCACATATTTTGTTGATTTTTGCCTTAATAGTCCCATTCAAACGTTCTACTGCCCCCTGTGACGCTGGATGGTAAATGCAACCTAGTCTCTGTTTCATCCTTAATTGTTGTATTACTGTCTTTACTGTTCTTTGAATAAAGGCTGATCCATTGTCTGAACTAATCTGTGATGGTATGCCAAATCGTGGTATGACTTCTCTGGTCAAGAATTTGATCACTGTTTGTGCTCCTTGATCTGCTGATGGTTCTGCTTCAATCCACCTACTAAACCTGTCTATTATAACTAACATGTATCTTTTCCCTCTTACTGATTTGATCATGTCCACATAATCCATCACCAGATGTTTAAATGGTCCCTCTGGGACTGGAATAGAGCCTATCGGGGTTGCTATTCCTTTTCTGACATTATTCTGTGCACAAATTTCACATTCACTTAAGAATTCGTCTACTCTTGTTTGTAAGTATGGGGACCAGAATCCTTGTCTTTTTATCTTCCTTAATATCTCCCCCCTTGCGCAATGGTCAAAACCATGCGCATCAGGAATTAAAATGTTTAGCAATGGGGTGGGGGCTATCATATGGCCTTCATGTGATCTCCATATGTTGTTGGCATCTCTCGTTGCCCCCCTTTGCTGCCATAAGTATATTTCAGGTGGTGATGCTCTAGACTGCATTTGGGCAATACTCTCTATGGTTGGGAGAGGCTGAATCAAAACTGAAGGTGCCATGACAGCCAATTGGCACCCAGAGGCTTGTTTTGCATGCATATCGGCCGCATTGTTTCCTTTAATGACAAAGTCATTTCCCTTCTTGTGAGCTTGACATTTAATGATGGCCAATTTTGTTGGAAACATCATAGCTGTAATCAATTCAGTAATTTGGTCTCCATGTTGGATTGGTGTTCCATCGCTCTTTTTAAATCCTCTTTGTTTCCATACCGCCCCAAAAAGGTGACAGACACCATGAGCGTATGCAGAGTCGGTATAAATGTTAGCAGCTTTGTTTTTAGCCAATATGCAAGCTTCAGTGAGTGCTTTAAGTTCAGCCAATTGGGCAGAGCAAGGTTGCTCACAATGTTGTCTTTTCACTGCAGTAAAATTGTCTCCATCTCTTTGTACGACGGCAAAACCAGCATGATTACCTAAGTGGTCTCTAAAGCATGAGCCGTCAACAAAATAATCCACGTCTGCATCAACAATTGGTGTTGATTCCAAATCTGGTCTCAGACGGGTAAAAGCTAGAGAGACAGAAACACATTCATGAGGTGTTCCTTCACCCTCCAGCGGAATAAAGTTTGCTGGATTTACTGTGGCACATCTTTTTATTGTGACGTCAGGATAAGTCATTAATGTGGAGTATGCTAAACATCTAGCTTGTGTCAAAACAAAACGTCCTTGTTCTAGTAATTCTGCAGTCTTATGGTGAGTGTAAATAGTGACTGGATAACCCATGGTGATAGCAGAAGCTTTATCATATGCAAAATAAACAGCAGCTAAGCCTTGTTGATAACATGGGGGGTAGCCTTGAGCTACATTGTCCAGTTTGGTGCTATAATAGGCGATAGGTTGTTTTTTCCTACCACTGCACGTTTCTTGCATTAATACAGCAGAAGCAAATCCATCTTTTCTGTCGGCCACGTATAAGTGAAAATCTTCGTCATAGTTTGGAATGGCTAAAGCTGGAGCTGTTTGTAATTCCTTCTTTAATGAGTTAAATGCTACCAGTGCCTCAGGATCCCATCTCAACTGTGCTTTAAGAGTTTGTTGACCTGCCTGTCTTATTAGGGCTCGCAGTGGAGCTGTTTTAATAGCATAATCCTCTATCCAATCAGCACTAAATCCAGTCATCCCTAAAAATGTCATCATCTGTCCCACTGTTTGTGGCTGTGGTGCTTTACTGATTCCTTCTAATTGGCTAGGTGATATTGCCTTTGTCTGGTGTGCGATCAATCGACCTAAGTATTCTACCTGGGGCAGGCAGTACTGCAATTTTTCTTTCGAGGCTTTATGGCCTCCTTCTGCTAATTTAGTCAGCACTTTGATGGAATCATGATGGCACTGTTCCAGCGTTCCTGAGCATATTAGCAAATCATCAACATACTGAATTAATGTACTATCTAACCTCAAATCTTCCAGATCTAATTTCAAAATTTGGTTGAAAATATGCGGAGAATGTCTGAATCCTTGGGGAATTCTTGTGTATGTAAGCTGTTTACCTCGGTAGGTGAAAGAAAAAAGGTGTCTGCTTTCTTCCGCTAGTGGAATGCTGAAAAATGCAGAACAAAGGTCAATTACAGTAAAATAATTAGCAGCAGGTGGAACATTCGTCAATAGCGTATGTGGATTTGGAACCTCGGCTGGCCAATCCTGAACTACTTCATTTACTGCTCTCAAATCATGGACTAGCCTCCATTTCGACTTATCAGCCTTTTTAACAGGTAAAATTGGGGTGTTACAAGGGCTGGTAGTTTCAACCAATACTCCTGCATCTACTAATCCATCAATTGTTTTCCTTATCCCTTCTACAGCTTCAGGTTTCAGTGGGTATTGTTGCTTTCTTGGTAACTGAACTCCTGGTTTAACTGCTATCTTAACAGGGTTTGCTGATTTGACTAGGCCCACGTCTGTGTCATGTTTTGACCATAATTGCATGGGCACCTGTTGTTCCATTTCTAATATTAGTTCTTCCATTTTGGACTTCGAGTCATGTTTTCCTTCTGTCTCAACCATTAACTTTGGAGTCCCTACCATGCTAGTTGTGCATAAGATTTTGAGGTATGTCCTGTCTGGTGTTTGAAAAATAAAAGGGTTCTCAGTGGCTTCCCACAATTTTCCAGTGGTTTTTAGCATCATTGGGCCTAAATCTTTTGCCTGACTTCCTTCATTCAGGTATAGAGTAACATGTGGGGCTGAGCCATCTACTTTAAACCACTTTTTAGTGAATTCACACTCTTCGATTTGTAAT
>NW_028296172.1:0-39380 GCF_964197995.2 Scardinius erythrophthalmus
CGTAAGCTGTCTGTGAATGAATGAGTCCACAGGAGTCAGGACGATATATTCGATTTCATTTCACTCAGGTAATACATTTTACAACCAAACAGATTATTACGCCACGATACTAGAAAGTATGACATTACCCGTTTTTTTTTTTTTGGACATATACATTAATTTACATTAAATAAAGCTACCATTTTTCACAGTTTATGAACACCCGCCATCCCGCGGTAGTTTGTGTGTATCGTTGCGCAGTGGCGTGCGAACTCGACTTGAAAACAAATGCCTTTGCCTGCCGTAGACACAGTTAACCAGTTTAAACATGCTTGCAGAAATATGCATTTGATTATATTTTGGTACGATGTACTTTTATTTGTTTTTGTTTTTTTGTGTTCAGATGTTCAGTAGCAGTCATGAGCGTGAGCACATGTGAAGAGTTTTTAACTCTTCTCTGTCAATACATTTGAATGCAACACTCTGCAGATTCACTTTATATCGACATTGTCTAATAATCCAAATGTAGTTGTATAAGTTACTATTATACAAACCAGAGGACAGGCAATGATTTTCGAGCTATACAGATGGCAGAAATAATGCTTACGTCTCTCTTCTGTTTTTGTTGCAAAGATAACTGATAATAATAGTCATTTAAATAAACAAAATCTAAATAATATCATTTTATATATATGACAAGTACCATCTGAAATTTTCTTCTAAAAGAGCATTTTTATCAAGCTTGTATGTTTATGTTCACACTTAAATGGCAATGAAAAGTAGCCTACCTATTAATTGTCATTAAAGTGAATTTACTGAATACGAGCTTGATAAAAATGATTGTTTTAGAAGAAAATTTCAGATGGCACTTAGAGGGTTTTGCATCATGAAGTCTTCATATATATATATATATATATATATATATATATATATATATATAGGCCTATATGATCCTAAGTAACTAGTTACTCACTACTTGAGTAGTTTTTTCATTGGATACTTTTTTACTCTTACTCAAGTAACTATTAAGATTATTACTTTTACTTTTACTTTGAGTAAATATTTCTATAAGTACTTGTACTTTTACTTGAGTACAGTTTTTGGATACTCTACCCACCTCTGGTTAAAGGGGTCATATAATGCCATTTTTGTACAAGCTAATATGATTCTTTAGGGTCTAAATTAAAAGTTTGTAATATACTTTAATTAAAAATTCTCATTAGTATTGTAAGAAAACACTCATTTTACCTGGTCAAAAACAGCTCTGTTTTCATCACGCCGTTTCAGTGCCTGGTTCTTTAAATGATAATGAGCTTGCTCACCACGCCCTCTGTTCTGTGCTCACACTGTTTCAAAAACAATAACACCATATCCATAACGCGTTTTTTATTATAAACATGGGATTATGAATTATATTGAGATCGTCGTACATAGAAAACATGCCGTAATGTACCCTGAGTGTAAAAATAGCCGCATTCATCGTGAAGCGTGCAGCAAGCGATTTGCAAAGATTAATATAAAGATTAATAAAATGTTACACTCACTCACTTCTTCTGGAGGTGCGTCAGGAACACGAATAGTTGGTACAGATCCTTTTTTCAGGAGCAGCTTCTTAGTAAAACCAGCTTTATAACGTACTGACCCTCGTTTATAAAGCAGCCTGGTGAAATGATTCGCGCAAACATGAAAGCATTGACGTTGATCATGATTCGTGGGGAATTCCCTTCGAAAACAAACTCAGCCACTGCGTCTTCATCGGATCGGATTTAGGAACATCAGAATGACTGCTGTGTTCGTTATTACACCCAAGAAACACCACAATCGCTTAGACGCCATTCTACTCCAGCATATCAACAAAGGCGGACTACTATGACGAAGGCTGTCACAGCTCGCTCAGGGCGGGTCTTGTGTTGAAACACGGCTGTCACTCAACAATTGCGGGAGGGGCGTTGGATATTGTGACGTCATAATATCGAACGGCTTGATTTCAGAGAGGGTCAAACATATAAGGAGATTAAAACAAAACCACTGGATGGATTTTTATCATGATAGGATGGTTGTGTACAGGCACTGCCAACAGACATTTCAGTGCAATCAACTTGTAAAAGTGCATGTACCATTATATGACCCCTTTAAGTTCACACTTCACACATCAAAACAGTGCATCACATCATTTCATCACTGCAATTCAGCACTCAGTGGGAAATACATATGGCCGTCACCCATTTCCTGACCTGGCATTCTCATCAAGAAGTTCCATAGACAAGAGAGAGAAAGGATGGAGATCGGTTGAACTTCTCACAGTCTTTCACAAACGATCTTACTGTCCAACGTTTTCTTCCTTCCGATTGAGTCAGCGTGCTTTTTCTCCCAAACACATTACCGTGCTCGTTTGCCAGCCCCATTTCCTCTTCTCCACCGCTCACGCTCCTTCCGGGATACCCGGTCCCCAAACACTTCCCTCTCCAGACACCTCCCGTCCCAGCCTTCACATCGTCCCAAACCTCTCGTCCCCCAACTTCACCCCTGTCTGATCTCCACTCTCTCCTTTTATCCTCCTCTAAATGGCAACGTGTCTCATTGCCCACAGCTGGCGGCAATTTTGACTAATTATATTTTGCGCTTGCCCGGAACTAAACCGGTGTTCTCTTGTTTTGGGTCCGGCGGGAAGCAAATCCCGGCGGACATTAGTTCCGCTTTTGGGGAAAAATTAAAGTTTTCGTCACCCTGTGACATATGTGTGTGTATGTTAGAGTAGTTTAAGTGTTTAGACTAGTTAATAAAATCTTGTTCATGTCACACGTAAAGTTGTCCATGTCTCAAGCTCATAACTGGAGTCACTAATCATTTAGATTTTTGCTACTGCTCTTAGTAGTACTGTAAATTAAGAAAGACATTTCCCATGCCCCGGAAATGTACATTTCTTAGAGTTAATAAACAATTAATCCTGAGTGTTCACGGGACAAACAGGCTAATTGATTGTAATATTAATTTACGACAGTAAGTTAATTATATCAACTGATCCAAATATTCATAATCAATTATAACCAGTTATTATTGATTATTAATATTTCAATAGAACTAATTTGCTACACGGTCACCATGCAGCAAGAGTCCGTTGACTTCAGACAGGTGAGCTCTAGCGGCGTGATACTTGAGCAGGTTGTGTGGCAGGCGGGACAAATCTGAGGGCCAGCCATTACTTGTGTAACGAATCACCGTTTGAAGAATGTTGTCGTTGCTTGTAGCTTCTCTCATTGCATTAAGTCTGTCTTTGGTGATTGGTCTAGTTCCAATCACTGCCTGAACATAAGCTTTGACATTATGCTCTGTTTCTGACACAGTACCGCCCTGCAGGGGATTGCGAGACAGGGTGTCAGCAACAACGAACTGTTTTCCTGGTACGTGAACAGCTTTTGCGTTAAACTTCATTAGACGCATCAATAACCTCTGACACCTAACAGGTGCTTTATCCAGGTCGTAGCTGTTGATAAGTGGAACCAGAGGTTTGTGGTCGGTCTCAAGCACGAACCTGTCCATACCTTGTAAGTACCTCCCGAAGCGCTCGCATGCCCACACACTGGCAAGGCATTCCTTTTCTATCTGGGAGTACCTACGCTCAGTCTCTGTCAGTGTCCTTGAACAAAAGGCGACTGGTCAGAGTCCGTCACTGTGTTCTTGGTAGAGTGCGCCCCCTAGGCCATAACTACTTGCATCTGCGCTTACCACTGTTGGCTTTGTTGTGTCATAATATGCCAGTACGGGTGCTGAGGTTAGCATGCCTTTTACCTTTTTGAAGGCTTCCTCTTGTGCTTCTCCCCATGTCCACACTGTGTCGCTCTTCAATAGGCTGTTTATAGGGTGCATGACAGTGGAGAGATCAGGAAGGAATTTTCCCAAGTAGTTTATCATTCCAATCCTTTGACGCAGTTCCGTTATGTTCGTTGGCAGAGGTGGAGATTCCAGGGGTCAGAAAGTAAAAGTCCTGCCATATATTTATTCCACCCATGAACTCACACAGCAAACACTCCAGTGTTAAATGAACTCTCCTGTGAGTTTATTTGGCTCCAGACTCAAGAGTGTTAAAGTTAATGAGATAATTAAGTGATTGTTTGAGTGATGATTGAGCATTATTGAAGACACCTGATGTTAACAAGCAGAATCTCTGAAGGAGAAAATCTCTTTTTTAAGTTGCCATTATGGTGATCAGTGTTTGCTTTAGTTGGGCTCTTGACCCTTAAACTAATAACTTTAGATTTTGCTTGGCTGTTGTATCTGGGTTATAACTCTCAGATGAACAAAGAGAAACGTTGATCAGGTGGTGTTGGTTATGTTTTGACATAATCATAATATGACATGAATCACAAAACTCATTTAGAGAGTTAAGTTTACCTTGTTGATTATAGCTGCCTGTGATTCTAATATTATGCCATGTTAATCATTTTCAATGTAATCAGAAAGATTTCTTGAAAGTTGTTCTGATCAAAGGACTTTGAAAAAATGTATTAGTTGGACACACTGACACCAAGAATCAGCCTGTGATTCTCAACAATGGTGATAATAATAAAGCATGTTGCAGTGCATTCTGGGTGCCACCAATCAAAACTCATCCATGGCTCCCATCATGCATTGCGGTATGAATAAATTATGATCTGAATTGTCTTGTTTTCCTAATTGAATATTATTTTTGGCACCATTGTTGTGATTCATACACTGAATCTTGATGTCTGTGTGTGCCTTAAAGAAAGATTTTCTTTTCTTTATCAGAACAACTTTTAAGAAATAATTTGAATTATATTGAAAAATCTGGAACTTAATCTGTAGAATTACTGTGATGTTGTAATGACCAATATACATTTAAGTCAGAGATTAGGCTCTAATTGAGTTAAGTGATTCAGATCAAATTATGATTATGTTCAAATATAACCAACACCACCTGATCAACTTTTCTTTTTGTTCATCTGGCTGTAATAACGCAGATCAACAGCCAAACAAAATCTAAAGATAATCATTTGAAGGTCAACTGCCCAACTAAATCGAACACTAATCTCCATAACGGTGTCTAAAATTGTGATTTTTCTCCTTCAGTGATTCTGCTTGTTAACATCAGGTGTCTTCAATAATGTTCAATCATCACTCAATCAATCAATCAATCACTTAATTAGCTCATTAACTTTAACACTCTTGAGTCTGGAGCCATATAAACTCCCAGGAGAGTTCATTTAACACTGGAGTTTTTGCTGTGTGAGTTCATGGGTGGAATAAACATATGGCAGGACTTTTACTTTCTGACCCCGGGAATCTCCACCTCTGTTCGTTGGGCTGGGAAGTTGCGCAATGGCTTTCTCAGTGTCCGGTTTAATGCCATTCTTCCCAATGATATGTCCAAAATAGTGAATCTCAGGTTTCCTGAATTGACATTTGTCCTTGTTTAGTTTCAGTCCTGAAGCTTTAATTGTTTTCATCACAGCTTGTAGGTTCTGGTCGTGGTCTTCCTTGTCATTGCCAAAGATCAGAATGTCATCCATGACAACTTCTGTGCCGGTGTGATCTCTCAGAAGTGAGCTCATTTTCTGCTGAAATATTTCCGGTGCAGATGTAATGCCGAAAGGAAGGCGACGGAAACAAAAGCGGCCCACTGGAGTAATAAAGGTTGTAAGTTTCCTGCTGCTCTCATCAAGTGGGATCTGCCAAAACCCACTTGAAGCGTCCACTGTGGAGAACACTGTTGCACCTGACGGTTTTGGTGCAATATCCTCTAGCGTGGGCAGGATGAAACTTTCTCTTTTCACAGCTTTATTCAGTTTGGTAAGATCCACACAGATCCGAGGTTTCTTGTTCTTTTTAATCACTGGCACCATAGGAGCACACCAGTCTGTGGCTTCCTTTACTTCTATGATACCAAGAGACTGCATTCGCTTCAGTTCCTCCTCCACTTGAGGTAGGATTGGAAATGGGATGCGCCATGGGGTTACAATTAGGGCTGTGCGATATATATCGTGAGATTGTTATGCGCATCTCGTCAGTAAAGCCGGTTCCTTGATTAGTAGTAAATCTCCATCACCTGCTTTCAGATGGAGCGGCATTTAGGGCTGAGGAGATACTTAAGTGATTAATTTAGTGATGATTGAGCATTATTGAAGACACCTGATGTTAACAAGCAGAATCACTGAAGAAGAAAATCACAAATTGTAAGTTACCATTAAGGTGATGGGTGTTTGCTTTAGTTGGGCTCTAGACCATTATATGTTTACTTTTATATTTACTGTTGTTTGTCTGCTGTTATTGATTTATAACAGTTAAATGAACAAAGTAAAATGTTATCTTATAGTGTTGGTTATGTTTTGACATAATCATGCTGTGATCTGAAAAAGGAAACTTATTGAGATAGTTTGGTTTAACTTGTTGGCTGCAGTTTAGTGATTCTTCAGCCTATGATTATCAGTATTTTACTTATAATTTAAAATATTTAATAAACATTGTTCTGATCAAAAGACATTCAAATAAATTCATTTAAAACACAGACATCAATAATCAGCCTGTGAATCTCAACAATGGTGACAATAATAAAGCATGTTGCAGTGGCTGCCACCAATCACAACTCATTAATGGCTCCCATCATGCATTGCGGTATGAATAAATTATGATCTGAATTGTCTATGTAATTTACTTTTCCTAATTGAATATTCTGCTCCTCACCATTGTTGAGATGCATAGACTGAATCTTGACATCTGTGTGTGCCTAAAAGAATGTGTTTTTTTTTTTAAACAACTTTTAAGAAATCCTTTATATTATATCAAAAATTCTGGGCATTTATGCAGATTCACTAACCAACAACATAAATCGAAGTCAGAAAGAAGGATTTTAATGAGTTCAGTGATCAAGTTCAAATGATGATATAACCAACACCATCAGATCACTTTTTTCTTTGTTCAACTGGTGACTATAATTCAGAAACAACAGACAAACAAAATCTAAAGTTAATAATATATGGGTCAAGAGCCCAACTAAAGAAACCATTGATCGTCATAACGGTAACTTACAATTTGTGATTTTCTCCTTCAGTGATTCTGCTTGTTAACATCAGGTGTCTTCAATAATGTTCAATCATCACTAAATTAATCACTTAATTATCTCATTAACTTAAACACTCTTGAGTGTGGACTCATACACTCCCAGGGGTGTTAATTTAACACTGGAGTTTTTGCTGTGTACAAAGAGCCGTAGTTAACTGACAAGCTGAGCCATATGGCATTAATTATCGCTGGCGATAGGTCTGCGATATTAATGCGATATGGCTCAGCTTGTCAGTTAACTACGGCTCTTTGTAGTAAATGCCGCTCCATCTGAAAGCAGGTGATGGTGATTTACTACTAATCAAGGAACCGGCTTTACTGACGAGATGCGCATAACAATCTCACGATATATATCGCACAGCCCTAGTTACAATGCTGTATGGCTTGGCGTTCGGCCTAAGCTCTATTTTGACTGGCTCACAATTTAACAGTCCAATGTTCCCAAATACATCATCGTATGACTCGAGTCCATTTACTCTGCGCACTAATCCCATTTTGATTGCAGTTTTCCGTCCAAGTAAGTTTGTTGTGAAGGGGCCTGACATAACATAGATCCAAAATGGGAAAGTCTCTCCATGTTTTTCACAGTGTGTCATAAACTTGCCTTTACACATGAGCTTTCCACCTGGGCTTGTGAAGGTTGATTTTGTCATCACCAGGAGAGGGCGCTGTTGCAGGGATGAATATGTTTCCTCGGGAATCACCGTTACATCCGCACCTGTATCAATCCGGAACGTAACAGTTGTGCCATTGATTTGTAGGTCTTCATACCTTTTTTCGTACTGCCTAGGCTGCTTGTACTTGCGTGCATTAACGGCACCCACCTCTACATTTGTTGCTCTGGTGCTGGCGTTTTGTGCTTTAATAAACTCAGACTGTCGCGCAATACTGATTACCTTCTCCAATGTCAAGTCCGGTTCTAGTTGTAACTTTTGCGACACTTCTCCATCTGCGATGCCGATTACAGTGCGATCCCTTATCGTCTTTAGCAAGCCAGACCTACATCAAAATGTTAGGTCTGGCAACTCACCATAGACACGTCTCAATCCGAGGGGCGGGATAAACGGTGGTCTTTCAAATTCCCTCGGCACGCAATAGGACAGCGCTTCAACCAACCAAAGCGTTTTCCCAACAGCGGAGCTAACATTAGATGATTGATTTAACTTTTGAATCTGGCCGGCAAAACTACGAACACATCTTCCTTTTTTTAATAATGACTTAAAGTGTAAGTTGCAGGTTAAATTTTTCACGAAGTAATGCAATGTGTTTATTAAACATAAAGATAAGAACCGCCCACCATTGTTTTTTATACCAAAATGCTGATATAATATGAAAAGTTGGCACTTTTAACAGTGGTTTTAACCGCTCCCGCTCCCTTCCACTAGATGGGGCGTGACGTCATAAGAGGAAAAAAAATAAAGTATATTGTTTGATAAACAACACTGTTAGATTTCATGCTTTAAAATTAAATGGCTTCTGTTATGAATAAAACAATATTAAAAAGCATTAGACACTGAACAAGACCAGCGAATGAAGCAATTACATGATGATGACTTTGTCATCATCATCATCAATAAACAGCCAACATCACCTGATCTCTTTTTCTCTTGGCTTTTTCGCTGCAACAAACGTGTTTTATAAACACATAATTATAGCAGCCGGAGAAAATGTTATATTAAAAAGTCAATGGTCAAGAGCCCAACTAAAGCAAACGCTAACCACCATCATTGTGACTTTAAAATCAACTATTGATTTCATTACACCGGAAATGAAATAAAGTCAGTCTGGTTAGTAATAAGTGAAGCTGGTAATGCTGTTTGTGGAGTTGTTTAATCCTCCTCTGCTGAGATCTTCACAGATTTAATGTCTTCTTTTCTCTTCAGTTGATTTCATCTAAGGCTGTGTCTGAAGTCAGTTGTAGTTCTTGTGTTTCTCTTTCCTTCAGTGATTCTGCTTGTTAACAGCAGGTGTTCATAATTAATGCTCAATCATCACTTAATTATCTCATTAACTCTGTAGTGTGCACACATATGAACTCTGAGCAGTGTTAATTTAACATGGGCGTTTTTCTGTGTACTATTACATAAATCTTACCCGTTTCATTTACATATGACTGACAAATATAAATCACATTCAGGAGTATTGATTGGTTTATGGTAAAACTATGTAAACCAAATGCATGGAAATTTGTTATGCATTTCAAATACATAAATCTTATTTTTAGACCAAATTTTTTTTTTGAGTGTACTCTCCACTGCTGATTCAACTGGGTGGCATAGCCCACACAAACACAGTGATGGGGACATCGATCTCTCTTTTTCTTTTCTGACAATAAACATCGCTAATTAAATCGTGAGAAATTGATAACGCGTGGATTGAGGAAGGGTATTACATGACGTTTGAGGCGTCGATGAGACTAGCGATTGGTGCCTGTGCAGTGTGTGCATCTCTACAGCTCTGGTTTGGACTGACTTACTGTAAGTATATAATGTCTTCAGTCGTTGTCCCTCCTTGCTATTCTACATGACGGCAATATTTTGAAAAGACTTGCTTGTTCCGTTATATTATCCGGGTTAAGTTTGCACCAGGCTAGACTAGCTCTAACGTAGCTAACGTTACTCACCAGGACACCTGGCCAGCCCTCCACTAATTCTCCTCACACCAAGCATTAATAACTCTTTGAGTGCCATGGCTCCCCTCTCTCACGCCTGACCGGTTAAAAATTGTAGGGCTGTGGTCCATAAAGAATTTGATGGTTTCCCACATCCTCAGTCGTTCTCCAAATAGCCATAATACAGTAGGAATCCAGCAGAGTATGGGTTGCGAGTTCCTCTTGTGACGTCATCACCCAGTAACTGAAAAAAACACGCTACCTTTGAAGAAACCCCAATAAATGTTATTTTAACGCATTTTAAGACAGAAATAATTAAATATATACATATAGAGCACTTTAATTTACACATTAATTGGCTGTGGTGGTTAACCTGCAACTTACACTTTAAGTGCCGTTCTTTGCTCTTTTCTCAAAGAAAAACTTGGCCTGATTGGCGTGATTTGAGATTGGTGATTGGCCTGACCCAATTTAGGTGTTTGCAGCTCGGAAGTCAATGGAAAGTTGCTAGACTACCCTGGCTGCAAAATCATTTTTGCTGCCGCTAGGGTGCGTCTAGATTTCTAGGCTAGTCTTTAGTTGCTCCAAAATCACAGTGCTCTGCAAGCTTATAAAGCTCTCTGACAAACGCCTCCACGCTCTCCCCATGGAGCTGTGAAACAGGCACGTTCATGTATCGTATACCGCTTTGGCACAAAATGTTCATCAAACTTTTTCAAAACCTCTTCATAATAGTGCTGCACATCATCCGGAAATGTAAAGGTGCTAAAAATAGGTTCCGACTCTTTCCCCATTGCGTATAACAGCGTATTCACTTGTATATTGTCGTCTTCTTGGTTTAGCTTAGTTGCTATCCGAAAGCGGGAAAAACGCTGTCTCCAGGTCGGCCATGCCGAAGGCTGGGTGAAGTCAAACGATTCAGGAGACTGAAACTTAGCCATCTCGTTGCTTCAATCTTGTTCACAGGGCGAAAGATCCCACTTCTGACACCATGTCATGAATTCACGGATTCCTGGAAGTAGTCTTCAGCGGATTATTAACAGGATTTGCCAAGAGCAGAGAACAGTGGCGATCAAGTATTTATCAACAATATTACAACTGCAGAAGAGCAGGTCATTTGCAGTAAACAAGCAGAGCTAAAACAATACGAAAGCCAGTAGCGCCTCCTAGTGGAGCTTACTGCAATAATCATTTAAATCACATCACATCTCCCCTCTTAAGTAAATTAGATTAATTTTAAAATCCAATTAGCTTAGCATTAATGTAAAACTAAATGTATATTGCAGCACAGGGTGAAGTCAGTATATATATTAACGACAATTTGAGACAAATAAATGTCAATTTAATATAAAACTATGTAAATGGCGCTCTGTGGCGCAGCAGGATTTTGAACAAGGTCCTGAGCCGTAGCTGGGTGCCACCGGTGTGTATACACTGATAGAGAATAATGTGTTCGAATTTTAAAGACTTGGCACTGCACTTCTCGTCCGGTGTGCGACCCCCTTTAGCCTACTACTCTTTGGCCGTCTCGCAAGCCCAAACAAGTGTGTGCGGCGTGCCTGTTGTTTTGTTTCTGCTCTAGCTAGATCCGGTGTGGTGTTGTAGTTTTTCTAACATTACAAGTTGTTGCAACAGCATGTGAACAAAAACTACAAAGTTTGCTAGGCCAAAAATAATGTTAATCTCGCGATAAAAAAATTGACGCCGTTAAAATGGGTTTGCATTAACGCCGTTAATAACGTGTTTAACTGACAGCACTAGTGAATTTGTTTTGATTTTAGCTCTGCTGCTATAGCTCAGCTAAGCTAGTCACCACTGTAGCAGATCTTTGATAGTATTCACACCGCTAAAGGTGCCTTTATACTCTGTTTTGTTGACATAGAAGTCATTTAATTGAGGTTCATCTTAACTGTTAAAAAGAATGAATATATTAAAATGTGATGTTTAAAATGTTATTAAGATGCATAAATAGATTTAAAAGGTTAAAAACATAAATATCGGGTTTCAGAAATCTCATGATTTTATTTCTATGCTGTGAGATGGAAGTACATGATTGATTGTTGTTCATTGGAACTGACCTATCTTAAGTGGTGTGATGTGTACCTATTCATTTACATAATTAGTATTTATATTCTCTTTTTTTTTTTGAAAAAAAAAAAGGGATAATACATATTAATGAACATTTTCACAAATGTAAATATGTCAGATTATAGCCTTAGGCTAATGTCCATGGCAGGTTGGTGTTACACACAAGGTAATAAATTCATACAAAGACACTATATACAGAATATGTACAAAGAGACAAGGGCAAGAACAGTGATCACATCATGTTAGAACAAACAATAACAACAAGAATGGACAACAAAGGACATATAGAAAACAGGAAAGCATCGACTGTATTGCACAAACCACAATTTTGCCCATGCCCTGACTGACCTGATATTGCACTGACCCATATTACACCATTCTATATAGCACTGACCCGCATTACACTGACCCCTATTGCACAACCCATGTTATACTGACTCTTATTGCACAACCCGTATTGCACTGATAATTGTATCCCTTTTTGTAATACACTAACTCTGTTTTACATCTAATATATAACGATTAACTAAACATGATCACATGTTTGTGTGTCCCTCAGCCACACTTTTAAATGACTCCTAAAGGTAGGAAGACTTGTCTGTGAAGCTCACTCCCTGATTTGACTGGACAGAAAAGGCAGTCCGCCTAAATGCCAATTCACAATCACCTCTCATAGTGGCTCTAGTCACTCGAGACCCGGTAACACTGCAAGACTTTTGTTTATTAAAATCACTCAATGGGGCGCCAGACCATGTATAACCTTGTAGATTAGTAGCACCTCACTGCAGTACACGAGATCCAGGGGGCGGAGTTGGATCCAGATCTAAGGGGTGGAAATTGGTAGGTTTAGGGGTGGGTTTAGGGATCAGGGGGTGGAGATGGGTAGGTTTAGGTATATGTAAGGTGGAAAAACCCCTGGATTTTGCAGTGAGGACCATCTCGCCAGCCGTGGCATCTTTGGAACTGTCATCATCCTGTGCCTTCATTTGAAATACAGATAAGAACACACGTAAACCTACCCGGGTAGTGAAAATAACATACATACTCCAAGAAACACACACACACACACACACACACACACACACACACACACACACACACACACACACACCAAGAACTTTTATGGACTCTTTTTTTGTTTGAGGTTGTTTATTTTGGGATTTTATTGTGCGCCTGTGCACTCAGGAAGCCGGCTTAGGTAGGCAGGAAATGTAAATAACTGTCTATCATTTGTATAATACATCTCTCAAACTTAGCTGTTTTGTGTTGTCTGTTCTCTGCTGACCTTTTACTACTTCAGGCTCCGTAGTCGTACCTAGAGTTTCTGATATTAGCCCAGCTTTAATTCATAGCCAATTAAGTTATCAGTTACACTTACCTGAAATGCAGGCTACACTAACATAACTAAATAAAATAGATTAAGTTCAACTTAATGCATTAGTTTAAATGTAGATAAAATCAATTGAGTGCAACCACTTACGATAAAAAAAAAAAGATTACTTTCAATGAATAATTTTTTTCATGTGGGAGGATTTATGGCTCTCTCTCAAGTGTGGTTAGACATTGGCCTTGCTGTTTTTGTTCATTTATACTGTGTTTAGATATAACAAACACACACTGCATTCTATGAGAAGGTGATAGATCACCATAGATCCCAGAGTGAGTTTTAAAGATTATTTGTTAAATATAACAAATAATTGTGTCTGATTTGTCCCAGTCGTTACATATTCATTAAAAAGGTTATTAACGTGTTTAAATAAAGCATTTATTCAAAATTGATTTCATTCTGTCAGGTTGTATTTTGTATGTTTTTGTAAAGAAAGTGATGCAGATTCAACTTTCAATGACACTGCTATTGATATAATTATTATTATTATTATTTTTTTTTTTGCAATTTTAACATTAGGGTGCATAACTGAGGATGTAAACATGATGTTGAAACAACATTACATCGCAGTATTAATCTACTGGTGAGACATCAATGTTGACTTGGAATTGTTTCAGTGTAACTTGTTATCTGGGATAAAACTTCAGCACATTTTACAATCTTCATATCAGCCTTAACTGGGTGAAGGAGCAGCACTGAAACAGAAAATGAAAGTGAATACAAGGTCAGTTATTTTCCTCACAATATATTCACAGTCATTTTGTCATTTAAACTGAGCTTGTTCTTCACGGAGAAGCTGATGTGCATTTTAGAAAGTTTTAACTTTATTAATAAAAATTGTGTGTTGTTCAGTCACCATGTTTTTGTGTTTTGCTTTGGGACTGAAATTGGTACTGAGAATGGTGGATTTTCACTGGTATTGGTACCGAATTCTGAAATTTTGGTACAACACTACTTAAAACTATTATTTTCAATCAATCATCAACTTCTAAACCTCTGTTAATTCTCAATAAAACTTGTGTAGACGTCTGACAGAAATAAAGTCAGTCTGGTTAGTAATAAGTGAAGCTGGTAATGCTGTTTGTGGAGTTGTTTAATCCACCTCTGCTGAGATCGTCACAGATTTAATGTCTTCTTTTCTCTTTATGATGGTCACTCAATCTTTTAATGAGCTATCTATTTATTGAACTGAAAGCTGAAAAGAGAGTGTCTTACAAGAACAGCCTTGGTTTACAGGAAAAGGCAAGGTTATGAGTAGGAGTGGCTTTTCTTCTGTTTAATTTGCATCACACCCAAGTCTATTTAAGCTGTCTCCTTACTGGTGCGATGCAGATCGGGTCGGAACCTCAAATCTTAGGTTACAAGACATTAACAGAGACAACATCTACAAGTAAGTTTTCATCATTATGACTCTTTTTCTTATTTCAGTAAGTGTTAGATATGTCCGTCATGTAAGGGTGACTGAAGTTATGTTGCTGAATGTACATTGGGTTAAACATTTCAAACATTTTACATTTTAAAACAGTAATATACAGCACATTCTGGGTGATATCTGTCGTTTTCGAGAAAATAGCCTACAGGAATATACTGTGAATGAACAGTGTTCAAAGTCGAGACTCAGTGGCTGTGTTCCCAATCACACCCTATACCCTCATTCACTATTCCCTACATTAGTTCACTAATATAGTCCACTTGACAGAAAAGAAGTGAGTGAATTGAGACACTGATGAACACCTGATAAGCAGAATCACTGATGGACAGACAAACAAGAACAGAAAAAAAGAGAAACACAAAAACTACAACTGACTTCCAGCCACACTGAGTGTGAAACCAGTTTACAAACCAGTTTAACATTATTTATTTCATACATGTACAAAAGTTATTGTTGAGAATTAACAGTTATTTAGTTGTGGATGTTTTGTTGAATATAATAAAGTTAGTCACCATGATGTAGATCAGTATTTGCTTTAGTTGGGCTCTTGACTTTTTACTATAAATCTTTCCAACTGCTGTAACTGAAAGTTTATAAAACACATTTATTATGCAAGTAAAAGTGAAGAGGAAGTTGATCAGGTGTTTATGGCTGTTGTAATGATACAGTGATCATCCTGGACATGTCTGATTCACTGTTCTCTTCCAGTTTATAAGCTTTGCATTTATGGCTAATTAATATTTATTAGCCATATATCTGTGAATCTACAACACGAAATCCATCAATGTTTCTGTAATCAGTTGTTTAAGAAGAAAGAAAGAGGCCTCCTCACAGTTAGTGATGAGGCGAGAAGCAGGCTGTGGTTTCAACACCTGCAGGTGAAGAAACAGTCAAAAATGAATGTTGTAGAAGGACTCAGATGTTACAGCAGTATAGAAACACAACACTGTTATAACAATTGTGTTATAACAATTGTGGTATATATCTGTGAACTTGCCTCAGACACACAGACATCAACAATCAGCACATGAATCTCAACAATGGTGAAGTTTCATGTCGCATTGCATGCTGGGTTCCAGGATAATATAAAACTCCCAGCATGCACTGCAGTATGCATAAAAAATAAAATAAAAAATGTAACCCCCATAAGAAGTCTTATAGGAATGTAATTCTTATAACTCCCAATGTTAATAGCTTATATTATTATTGTGTGATGTCAAATTATTGTATTTTATGTTATTCCTCCAATTATACTGCATTAGTATTATACCTATATATATATTATGCTGAATATAACCTGCATTGAGTAAATCTGCCTAGCAATTGTTGAGCGGTCATGAACAGGGAATTGTGATTGGTTAAAGGTCCCATTGCATGGATTATTTTATTATTTTAGAATGTTTCCTGGGGTGCCCTTATAATGTTAGTATGTTTATTAGATCAAAATGTGTTATAATTTAGAAATAAAAGGCATTTTTCCTAGCCTGATTTTAGCCTCTGATTTGAACGCTCTGTTTGAAGGGGCGTGTCTGTGTGAGACTTCAGTGTAAACGCCCACTGCTGTGATTGGCTGCTGTGAGACTTCAGTGTAAACGCCCACTGCTGTGATTGGCTGCTGTGAGACTTCAGTGTAAAGGCCCACTGCTGTGATTGGCTGTGAGACTTCAGTGTAAACTCCCACTGTTGTGATTGGCTGACATGCTTGCATATGAAATATCTAGCATATTGTGGAACTCTCTCGAACACTTTTACTATTACAGCTATTATATGTTTTTACTATTACAGCTATCGAGATTAACGAATCGTGAGAAGTTTTTTAAGTATTTAGATCTATTCCCATCACATAAAAGGTTGCAGTGATGAGCATTGAGCAGATGACAGCCTGTTGATCGCGTGAATGAAGATCTTATCATTGTAACCCAGTTTCTGCACTCTCACTAATGATTTCACCAATGCAAACATGATGTACGTACAGTAAGAGCTTCGTTGTGCAGTGTAACAGCGTCATTGATTTCATAACGAGTTTTGACAAGTGTCCAGATAAACTCGCGCTGTGTGATTGACAGCTTGGGCGACTGGAAAGGGATTGTTCTTTGATCGCTATCTGTATATTAATCACAGTTTAAGTTAGATTATTTTCATCCTAATAAGAGAAACAACGTGAAGTTGATCGTTTAGTCACTGGCTTGATTTACTGATGCATAAACAGTATTGAACGACTTTGAGAGAAATATTATCTGTCTGAACTTGAACAATTACACATCAGAAATTCACATAACCCACTGGTTCTTCAGAGGATCAGATGAAGGAACTAAAAAAATACTTTTGTGTTCATTTGTACATCCAAACACTGAGCAACTGCCATGCTTCGCTCGTTTGCAAGCCATGATGTCTCTCGAGGAAAAACCAATATCGCGCAGCTCATTTTCTCATGGGCGGGCCAAATTCTCTTTGCAGGCAAAGAAAAGAAAGGGGAGGTAACCTTTCCCCTCATGATGACATAAGGGGAAGATTTCTAGATTCGCCCATCTGAACTTTCATTTTCTCAAAAATACCCAGGGCTTGGTTTACACCCATCAAAACGTCTAGCCACTGGGGGACCATAAGCAGACTAGGGAAACTCATATTAAGGTTAAAAAACCTCATAAAGTGAAATTTTCATGCAATGGGTATGGAAGTAAAATAATGCCAAATGTTTTTTGAAATAAAAAAGCCTGTTGAATTGCACTACTTGAAAAAAATAGGCATTGCATTAACCATGCTTGCATTTTAATGCATTGTATTTTTAGGGCTTGCATTTTTATGGGCTGTAATTCAACATGGTTGAATATTTAAGCTGTGAATATTTCAATTAAACACATTTCAAACACATTTTCATTATTAAAAATTCAATAATCCATATTCACCTTTCATATTTCACTTCCAAAATATTCAAACTGTTTAAAAATACAACCTATAATATTCAACAGGCAATTTTCGGTCCATTTTATTTCGCTTTACAAATTCGCTTCCACAAATTCAGTGGTTCAAATTCGACAGTAAATTCAACATTGACATCCAGGAACTGCAGGAAAAGCAGTAGATTACCGAGCATAATCTTCATCTGCTGTTAGTCGACCTCACCAGCAGGTGGTGCAAGTGCGTGTTGTTAAGCTTTTTTATTTCAAAAACATTTGGCATTATTTTACTTCCATAAATGGGACCTTTAAATGTATTCAAGCTCCGCCCTGCTATATGCTCGGTGTGTGTTTTTGAGAATACAGTGGCTGATAAGTACGAAATATTCAGAGTGAAGCTGTATAAACTCAGCGAAATTATTTGTTGGTTTAAAACTTGATTATGAGTAGAAGAAAAGAGTGTATGCATCCAGAAAGAGGTGAAGAAGATTTGTAATTTTTATTTATTGTTGGAATGAAACTAAACCTCTTGATTTCACTGATTAGTAGGGTTGGGTACCGAGACCCGGTTCCAATAGGGAACCGGTTCCGACGTAAACGGTAGTAACCAGACCGAATAAGAACGAAACTTTCGGTGCCTGATTTCGGTGCCTGACGTTTTTTTACCGCCCCCTATAAAACATCTCGCGGCACGAATGATCCAATAATAAAACATCTCCAGTAAACCAGCAGAGCGAGCATTAATTTAGTTCGTTTGTTAAATAAGAGGCGATCTAGCGCTGAAATGCGTTTTTTAAATCAAGTGATCAAAGTGCTCGTTGCCGCTGCGATCAGTGGCGCGGATACAGTGTTTTCTCTTGTGGCGCGCGCACACCGCACTGTCACTCGGACGCGCGCTTCGTTGCGGAGATCGATCTATTTATGAGGCGCCGTCTATATGATTATGTGCGCGGAGAGTTTGTGTGTGTGTGTGTGTGTGTGTGCTCGCGTCTCAGATGAGTATGCGCGGAGAGTTCCGCGCGTCTCGTGTGTGTGTGTAGAGTTTGCGTGTTTGTGCGTGAGCGACTTTAGATGTGATGTTGAGCATTTCATATTAGTTTGAGCATTCAGCAGTATACATGTATGACTACTTAGTAGGCCTATATGTGTATGCAAGGGTTTCATATGTGCGTGAATGAAGTTTGATTTAAAGGGATACTCCACTTTAAAATGAAAATTCTGTCATCATATACTCACCCTCATGTTGTTTCAATTCTTTATGAATTTCTTTCTTCTGCTGAACAGAAAGGAAGATATTTAGAATAATATCAGTAACCAGACAGTTTCTGGTCTCATTTACTTCCATAGTATTTTTTTTTCCTAGTAGCCTATGGAAGTCAATGAGACCAGAAACTGTCTGGTTACTGACATTCTTCTAAATATCTTCCTTCCTGTTCAGCAGAAGAAAGAAATTCATACAGGTTTGAAACAACATGAGGGTGAGTATATGATGACAGAATTTTCATTTTAAAGTGGAGTATCCCTTTAAGCCCTAGACGACGCCTATCTATTCATTCTGGTGAAATCACAAAATATAATGGACACAACGTGTCCCTGCTTGATATACAACCACTGATGAGCATAATCGTAAAAAATAAAAAAATAAACTACGAATGCGGATTAGAACCCAAAACCTCTGACACGCCTGACTAAAGTTCAAGTTCAGCTGCCAGTGTTCCTCTTCGGATAAGTCAAGTATTTTAATGCCAACTGCAAATCTTGCATATCAAGTATGAAGTATATCAATATCAAGTATATTTATATGAGGCTATACTGTGTGTGTTAAATATTTCTGCTCAGTGTCAGATATTTCTCTGTTTTGTAAAAGTCATAATATTAGAAGACAAAATTTTGATGTTAACTCAAGTGTTTTCGGCTACATCAGTAGCCTTTTAAACGGCACAATTTTTCATTTAATCAGAAATCAGAAAATCACTCTCTCACACACACACACACACACACACACACACACACACACACACACACACACACACACACACACACACACACACACACTCAGGTATTATTTTTTTGATAAAGTGTGTGCGGTTTAGTTTTGTTAAGTACCGTTTCAAGAACCGTTTAAGCACCGGAACCGTTTGAAAAATACCGAGTAGGTACTGGTATCGGATAAAACCCAACCGATACCCAACCCTACTGATTAGTTCTTTCTCCTGTCTGAATGAACAAATCCAGCTGATTGGAACAAAATACTGAGGAGGACTTTTACTTTCTGAACCTGGACTTTAATCCTCTAGTAGTGGTAATTTAACACTTTTAGTACAGGATTAATCTCTGAATACGATTAACGAATGAACAGGCTATATGATGATTTTGTCATCATTATCAATATAACAAAATGCATTCACAAACCGTGTGTGTCTGTGTGTGTGCATGTGTGCGTGCGTGCGTGCGTGCGTGCGTGCGTGCGTGTTTGTGTGTGTGGCCATAAACACAGTTCAAGCAAGAGAAATACTGATGATTAAAAGTCAAGAGTCAGCATCCCAACTAAAGCAAACACTGATCTTTATAATGGTAACTTCAAACCAAACATTTTCAATAAAACATCTCAATAACAACTTTTGTAGATGTATGACAGAAATAAAGTCATACTGGTTAATAATAAGTGTAATAATGTGTAATGGCTGGAAGTCAGTTGTAGTTCTTGTGTTTCTCTATTTTCTGTTCGTGTGTTCCTCTTTCCTTCAGTGATTCTGCTTGTTAACAGCAGGTGTTCATCACTAATGCTCAACAATCACTTACATATTCACTTAATTATCTCACTGCAACACTGCGTCTGTGTTACTTTTACTCTTTGTAGTGTGGATTTTCCTGTGGGGTTGAAAGGGTTAACAGTGTAAGATAAAAAGACACACCCAGAAAATGTACTTTAACAGTAATAAACTGTAAGTTATAAAACAGGTACAGAGGTGTAAAGTCCAGGGGTCAGAAAGTCAGCTGATTTCACTGATTAGTTCTTTCTCCTGCTGAATTAGCAAATCCAGGTGATTGGAACAAAATACTGAGGAGGACTTTTACTTTCTGAACCTGGACTTTACACCTCTGGCCACATCTCAGCCAAGAGTAAAGAAATAAACCAGAACTGGATCTTATCTGAGCCACAAAATCTGTGTATATTAAATATAGAACAAATAGAAAACACTTTCTTTTTCTTGACAAAATGGCACTCAAACCAATCAGTTAAACTTAACTTTTCTGATAAAACAATGCATAGTATGCGAATATTACATATTACTAGATTTTTTTGTTAAAACTAAGTAAATTTAACTAAAAAGGGTTAGTTAGAACATAACATATTTTTGTTATAAGAACGGTTTGACTTTATTTCTGTCAGACGTCTACAGAAGTTCTTATTGAGATTAACAGAGGTTTAGATGTTTTATTATTTCGTTTGATGTTACCATGATGGTGATCAGTGTTTGCTTTGGGCTCTCGACCCTTGACTTTTAGACATTAACTGTGTTTGGAAAACACAATTGTTATAACAGTGTTGTGTTTCTATACTGCTGTAACATCTGAGTCCTTCTACAACATTCATTTTTGACTGTTTCTTCACCTGCAGGTGTTGAAACCACAGCCTGCTTCTCGCCTCGTCACTAACTGTGAGGAGGCCTCTTTCTTTCTTCTTAAACCGTGTTAAAAGGTCAACTAAGCAGGCATGGCCTTAACACCTGTTGTTCCACTGAACTTACTCAGAGAGATCAAAGAAAACCACAAACACTGTGGTTGCAAAGCAAGCTTGCAGCATGCTTCTAGCGCTGCAAGCTTCTTTTGCAAGCAATGACATTTAAACTACAAACACTCATCACAGTATCAAGTGATTCGAGCCTCTCCTGTAAACAGGATATTTCACAATTAGGACATTCTGGGCCCTATCTTGCACCCAGCGCAATTGACTTTGTACACCGACGCATGTATCATTCCTATTTTGCACCCGACGCACAGCGGACTTTTCCCTCCACAGACGCACGTCGGTTAACTAAGAAATACACTTGCGCTCCCCGGGGCGGTTCAGCGCAAAGAGGAGGCGTGTTCCGGCGCAAACGTTCCCTCATGCTATTTTACAGGTTTAGAAAACAATTGTGCCACTGACCGAAAAAAAAAAACAGTTTAAAGTCAGTGGCGCGTTGCGCATGTTATTCATATGCTATTTTAAGGGCGCATGCTTGGCCATAATCAATGTAGCGTGTGCGCAACGTGCATGTACACTTTGATTCTCTCATACACACAGAAGCAGCAGTTTTCATTTTTGCAAATCATACATTATTACGATAGATAGATAGATAGATAGATAGATAGATAGACAGTTTATTATAAAAGCATACATCTAGCTTACACATTTACCCAAATTATCATACGCCTGTTTAACCGAAGTTAATTTGGGTGTGTTTGGGTGTGTTTCTCCATTCCCAAGGTCCCTGACGAGAACGTCAGTCTCCTCGGCTGTGAACCGCTCCTGGCGTGCGCCTGGCAAATCCGCCGTTATAATAAGAATCCGCTTTAGAACAAGCGCGCCTGCTCTTAAAGGGAATGTGAGATGTCGCTCTGATTGGTTTATTTCACGTTACGCCCAAACCACACCTATGAATAATGAAGCTACTTCAGACCAATCCCTTTTAGATTTGCGCCAGGCGCAAGAGTCATTTATCCCGCCGGGAAAATAGCAACAGCGCCAAGACCCGCCCACAAAGTTACTTGCGCTTTGCGCTTTTACACTTGCGTTTCAGATCGTTAAAATAGGGCCCTTAAACTGATTCTCTAACATAACTCCCCTAACAATACTAAGTAATCTTTTATGTAATCTCTCCATCTGCCTGAGAATCCTCATTATACTGGAGTCAGGTGCGTGTGTGTGTGTGTGTGCAGTGCATGTCTTAGGATGTGTTTGTGAGTTGTGAGGAGTGACTTTGCGTACAGCCGTGCACGAGCGCAAAACCTCACAACACCCTCCCCCTGTCGGTGATTGGTTGGAACACTATTTGTTCTGGTTTTGAGTGGTTGGTGAAACCATTTGTTTTTGTGTGCAGATCTCAGAGTCTAGGCTGCCTACAGAGACGCGTTTTTTTGACGGCCTGCTTATGGGGCGGGCAGCTAGCGGATCGTTAGGAAAGATTAGATGAATGTGATCATTTATGTTTGGGCCTTTTTTGGGCCTGAAATCGCTGATACAACCTTTGATTTTATTTGTTTAATTAAAATAGCCCTGTGAGTTTACAGTATGAGATCCAGCAGTATTGTGATCTTTTTATAGGATTTTGAATGCACAATAACACACACATATTTGAGCTACTGTGTCATTTAGACACAAAGAGACATCAAGCATCAATGTATGAATCCCACCGGTCACAATAGTGACCGTAATTATATATATTTTTTTCTAAGGCTATAAAAATGTTACTGAATGATCTATCAATGCATTTCCAGCAGATATTGAAATAATAAAGGGTCTCAATGAAATATGTGCAGTGTCGCATGTTTACTGTAAATTGTCACATGACCAGAGCTGTTTACTTCCTGTTTGCGCCAAGAGAAGAGGATGGCAGCAAGAAAGCTCCCAAAGAATATGTTAGTAAAGTATGTTAACATAAAGATAGGACATAGATTTTTGGTACACATCATGTTTAAGGTGTCTAGTATTGATATATGCATTTGCAATTACTCAACTTTTTTTAATGTGGTCATAGCACTCACAAACATGTCACCGGCAACAATAGTGACCGGTGGGATAACCCATTGTATCTACATGCTAATACACATAGGCTAACTGTTCTACCTTACTTTCTGCTGCTACCTAACTTTCTACCTAATTTTACACACAGACACACACACACAAACACACACACACACACACACACACACACACACACACACACACACACACACACACACACACACACACACACACACACAGACCCAAGGAAGACTAGCTAGCTAGCTAATTCTGCTGCTACCTAACTTCCTACCTACTGCAACTTTACACACACACAAACACACACACACACACACACACACACACACACACACACACACAAACACACTGCACAGGTCGAATAGACCTATATTCAGTCTGTCCAATGGTTGATACAACACACACAAACACACACACACACACACACACACACACACACACACACACACACACAGAGAAACACACACACAGAAACACACTGCACAGGTCGAATAGGCCTATATTCGGTCTGTCCAATGGTTGATACAACACACACAAACACACACACACACACACACACACACACACACACACACACACACACACACAAACACACACACACAAACACACTGCACAGGTCAAATAGACCTATAGTCAGTCTGTCCAATGGTTGATACAACACACACAAACACACACACACACACACACACACACACACACACACACACACACACACACACACACACACACACACACACAGAGAAACACACACACAAAAATACACACACACACACACACACACACACACACACACACACACACACACACACACACACACACACACACACACACAAACACACTGCACAGGTCGAATAGACCTATATTCAGTCTGTCCAATGGTTGATACAACACACACAAACACACACACAGAAACACACACACACACACACACACACACACACACACACACACACAAAAACACACACACACACACACACACACACACACACACACACACTGCACAGGTCAAACAGACCTATATTCAGTCTGTCCAATGGTTGATACAACACAGTATCCCACCGGTCACAATTGTGACCGATCATAAAACACACTTTTTCACACACTTTTCCATGAAATTTTCTAAAAATGATGATTGATTGTTTCAAAGGGATACTAATGACACATGATTTGGATATTTTTGTGTCTGGGAAAAATTTGGGATTAAATGGGTTAACAATGGTGACGATCAAAAGCTTCATGCTGCATGCTTTGTGCACTTTGACCTTTGTGCACTTTGACCTTTAACTTCGCACTTTGGCACTCAGATTGTGATCACATCACAAGTATCCTGGGAGCTCATGGTGAGATCACTATGAGATCAAATTGTTGACATGAATATATGATGTACATGATATTGTGGTGTCGAATACAAACACAATATTTTCTATATTTGATTCAAGACTGCTGTGCTTTCAGGTGAGTAAAGCAACTCACAAATCATGAATTCAACTTTGAACTGAAAATGGTAAGTTTATATTTTATCTTTGTTTCACAGTGGAAGATCTGAGGATTGTTCTGCTGGGTAAAACTGGATCAGGAAAGAGTTCAACCGGAAACACTATACTGGGCGAAGATGTGTTTAATGTGGGTTTCTCCTCTGAATCTACAACTCAACAGTGTGAGAAACATGAGGGGAACGTGGAAGGTAGAAACATCTCAGTGATCGACACACCTGGACTGTATAACACATCCATCACACATGAAACACATCTGAAGGCTGAGATTGAGAAGAGTTTGCAGATGTCTGATCCTGGTCCTCATGTGATTCTGCTGGTCATCAAACTGGACAGATTCACAAAAGAGGAGATGGAGACAGTGAAATGGATTCAGAAGAACTTTGGAGGAGATGCTATTAGATTCACCATGCTGCTGTTCACTGGAGCTGATATGTTAAATAAACCATTAGACACATTTCTGCAGGAAAGCCCAGAGCTGATGAAGGTAGTGGATGAATGTGAGGGAAGATATCATGCCTTCAGTAATGTGGAGAAGAAGGATGGAGCTCAAGTCACTGAACTACTGAAGAAGATCAAGACAATAGTGCAGAAGAATAAAGGAGGACACTACACCATTGAGATGTTCAAGAAGACTCAGAGAAAGATTGTCATTTTAAAAATGTTATGTTATGTAACTCCTGTTGTTGCATGTTGTGTTGTATTATATCTATCAAGAAGGTTCTGGTACGACTGGCTTCGTAAGTTGTGAACATTGTAATGAAACTATACTCATGATAATAATGATTTTTTAAATTTATTTTACTATTGTTTTATTTCTTTATATTCATTGTCATTCACACATCTAAACGTAGTTGAACGTTATTTAGCAGTGGACAATTATTTGTAAAGGTAACAGTCTAGAAAATAGACTTGTCAACAAGTAAAGAAAAATAAAACATAAGCAATCAAAACAAATCGTTGTGTTTTTTACTGGTTCTACATCACACACAAAAAAATAAATCGCTCAAATTGAAATGAGCAAGATGCCGAGAAACAGCAAACAACCTCTATGTAATTACTGTATATTCATCCATCCATCCATCAATCCATGCACCTTTTATTAATCCATATATCTGTCAATCTTTTTTACAGTGTCAGATCTGAGTATTGTGCTGTTGGGTAAGACTGGATCAGGAAAGAGCGCTTCAGGAAACACCATCATAGGTGGAGATAAAATACCATTTGAAGAAGGCTTTTCTGCTTCATCTGTGACCAAGGAATGTAAAGAAGCACAAACAAAGCTGGACGGGAAAACAATCACAGTGATCGACACTGTAGGACTCCCTGATACATCAGTGAAGATCACAGACGCTCAAACCAAAACTGAGCAGATATTCTGCTGTACTAGTCATGGTGTTGATGTGTTTCTGCTGGTGATCAAACTGGGTCAGACATTCACAGCGGAGAGCAGGAATGTTGTGAAATGGATCCAGGAGAATTTTGGTGCAAAGTTCTCAAAACACACAATAGTGCTCTTTACTCACGGGGATCTGTTACGTGAGCGTACAGAGAGATATCTGAGTGAATGTGAAATACTGCGGTCAGTAGTTGATCAGTGTTCAGGACGTTATCATGTTTTTAACAACAAAGATAAAGATCGATCTCAGGTCTCTGAGCTACTGAAAAAGATTGAGTCACTGAGAGAGATGAACAGAAACAGGAGATACACTGCGAAGGATTATAAGAAGACTCAGGATGAAATACTACAGAGAAAATGTCTCACTAGAGCAGCTGTAGGAGGAGGAGTAGGAGGAGGAGTAGGAGCAGTAGCAGGAGGAATGATGGCTGCTGAAGCAGGAGCAACTGCATTAGCTGCAGGAGGAGCAGTAGTAGGAGTAGCAACAGCAGGTGCAGCTCTGGCAGCAGTAGCAGCTGGTTTAGGAGTGTATTTTTTAGCTAGAAAATATATCTGCAAATCAGAAACAAGGGAGAATAAGAACAAGAAACAGAACTGAGCAGAGTTTTTCCAATGAGTCAGGGTTGTCATTTTACTTTCAGAAACTTTGACTTTTGGATAAAAAATATGGTTATTGTATGACGCTGCATTATATCGTCAATAGGTGGCAGCAGAGGGAAATGTGCACATATTGAAACGTGAAGTGTTTTCACATATTACTTTGTTGAGAAATGCCTCTTTTTTGTAAACAGCTTGTAAACAGAAATGTCTGTTTGTTATCTTTGCTTGTTAAATTATGTCATTTTTCTTTCTAATGTTATTCTTGTTATCAGAGAACAATAAAAAAAATAATAATAATCTGCGTTTAAGTTCATTCTTATGGTATCAAAACTACATGAATACAACAATGCTATTATTATCTTGAGTTTGAGTCTCAGTACCTGCAGGAAGTAGAGGTGTGGGGATCATTATACCCTCAACGGAGGTGCCCTTGAGCAAGACAACAAACCCCCAAGTGTGTGTGTGTGTGTGTGTGTGTGTGTGTGTGTGTGTGTGTGTGTGTGTGCACTTGGATGGGTGAAATGTAGAGCACAAATTGAACAGAATATGGGACAGCATACTTGGCTACAAGCGCCAAAAACTGAAAATTCTGTCATCATTTACTCTCCCTCAAGTTGTTTCTTCTGCTGAACACAAAGGAATATATTTTGAAGAAACACATTACTGGTGTGAATCTTGAGACAAAACAATGACACTGACATATTTTAAGATCTGTAAGTGCAAGCTGGTTTCAGTTAAAACAGCTTAAACATGCAGTTTAGTCTGGGACTATCTTAAGCCTTATCTGTGAAACCGGGGGTCAAGAACTCAGCAGAGGAGGATTAAACAACTCCACAAACAGCATTACCAGCTTCACTTATTACTAACATTGCATTTCCCAAAAGCATCGTAAGCAAACTATGATCACAAGTTCCATGGAATTGTGTTGTTAACAACGGAACTTGTGACCACACCCCAAGTTAAGAATTATTGAGAATTAACAGAGGTTTAGATGTTGATGTTGTTAGCCGGGTGCCTGTGTGTCTGAGCGACTCCTCGAGGAAACAAAAGGCTCTCCTGAGAATTAACATTTAAACTTTTTCTTACATATGTAACAGGAACATCCGAGACGCACCACAGATTGCAGCTCACACTTCACACACACTATCTCCCCCATCTCCTCCTCACCTGGAACTCATGCAATGTTATGTGTGTACAAAAAGTAATTATACATGTTTGATATCATTTAAAGTGTCTCAGCGCGCCTGGTAAAATGGTCTCATTCTCACAACCATAATGTGTCCCTTAAAGGTGTTCCCTCCCCAAGATCCTCCATTCAAACTATACCTCCTGTGTGTAAAACAAGAACCCATTCAAGTACAAATTCTGATCTCACAGTTGTGAATCCCTCAATAGGGAACCAAAATCTAATTATAATGACAGACGCCACCATTTGGTAAGAATATTGAATTATCTGGGTTTATAAGGAAAAGGTGCAGAAAAGTTCGGGGAGTCTTTAGGTCGACTTCCCACACAACCGCTGTGTGTCATTTTCATTGCCAGGTAATTATTTCTACAAATTCCTAGATTTCTGAATTGTTGTGATTAACTGATGATTTTATTCTTATGAATTGGATTTTGAATTATTGCTTCATTACACTGTAAAAAATTTGTAACACTCCCCAATCAAAAATTTCAATTGACCGATAACATCTAAATTTTTCAATTGGCCCAAGTGAAAATCTGTACATTTAATTTTAGAATTTACAGAATTTCACTTGGGCCAATTGAAAAATTTAGATGTTATCGGTCAATTGAAATTTTTGATTGGGCAGTGTTACAATTTTTTACAGTGTACCTGGTCAAAACATTTGATTTTATTTCTGACTCACTCTAAGATTGTTTTCCCCAAGTAGATTATCAGATTCGTATATTCCCACAAGTTTTGCGTCAGATTAGTGATGGCTAATATTTGGCACCAGTTCAAGTGTACTTGGTTTGCAGAAGACAAGTTAATTCTGTTTAGGGCAGCAAATGCTGTTTGATCAACCTAAATCTGTGTGTGTCTAATTACCTCTGTTTTAATTTAATGTTACTTTAGATAAGTGTACGTGAGCAAACACAGGCTTGGCCAATGCAAAGCTATTATAAGACAAGTAAAGTTGGTCAACTAACATATTTAATAGTGGCCAAAACCTCTACTGTATTAAAACGATTAAATTAA
This sequence comes from Scardinius erythrophthalmus, assembly GCF_964197995.2. Taxonomy (NCBI): domain Eukaryota; kingdom Metazoa; phylum Chordata; class Actinopteri; order Cypriniformes; family Leuciscidae; genus Scardinius; species Scardinius erythrophthalmus. The sequence goes on from NW_028296172.1 coordinate 28,916, forward strand.
GTTCAAGGGGCTATTAAAGTATCTTTGATTGTGTACGTGTGAATACGGCAAATCTCAGGTATGTAACCAGTTACCTCTGTTTGATGACTGGAACTGGTGAAACTGTGTCGTGAAACCTGCGAAAGATGCAAGGACCTCAAAGTGATATAGTTTCCTAATCTGGGGTGCGTTTCCCGAAAGCATCGTTGGCCAACTATGGTCGCAAGTTCCGTCGTTACCAATAGAGTTCAATGGACATTGCGATGAACTTGCGACCATAGTTGGCTAACGATGCTTTCGGGAAACGCACCCCTGAGCGGGTAAAATATAATTAAAGAGTTAATAAAGAGTAATCAAACATTCGCTCACTTTTAATGATGCCCAGCAGGGACGTGCGGTCAGGGTAGGCAGGGTAGGCAGTGCCTCACCAAAGGAAATGTTTATTTCCATTTATTAATTCCAAGAACTTTATTAATTCACCCCATTATTAATTGCATTTATTTTATTTCAAATATTTATTTTTGTAACAAAAATTTTCAGGAATAAACATATAATATACTAATTTTGCCATTGTTTGCTCCTAAAACCATTTTTTCATGCAGGAAATTCAAGGCCATGGCCATTGAGGCAGAGGTTAGCAGTGCCTCTTTGGTCCATAGAACGTAGTTTACGTAGGTTTGCGCATGCGCAGTCAGTTCTCATGCTGTCTTGAATTATCAACATTGAGGCAGAGACCGAGCTTGCTTCATGTCACGTGATCCACTCGCTCTCACTCAATCCACGCTTCCCGATCTAGCGGCGCCTAGCGTTGGCTGTCTACAGGCCCGGAGTGGGTAATCGGGAGAATTCCCGGTGGGCCGCTTCACTTTTGGGCCGGTCGAGGATTTTATTCAATATTTTTTCACATTTGTCACGTTAGTTACATTAGGCTACACACGTTCGGACGTTCCGCATTCTGACACCGCAGCGCGCAGGCTCTGCATAGGTTGTACCATGTGAGGGAGTTCTCCCCTCCCCTCCTATAGAGTTGGTTGGGTCCATAGCCCGTCTTTTCCAAAACGTTTTCTCAGGTAGGCTACCGCGGCACCGCCGGCGCCTACCGATAAGCTTGGCCGGCCCTACCGTAAACGGTACGCGTCAGGGAGGATGGATGGGAGGAAGAGGCCAGGAGGTATGGAAGCTTGTTTCCGCCACAGAATAAAACATTTTAAAAGATAATTGCGACTTTTTATCTCGCAATTCTATCATTATTTCTCAGAATTGCGTGTTAAGTCAGAATTGCGTGAAATAAAGTCGCAACTGCGTGTTATAAAGTCAGAATTGCGAGATATAAAGTCAGAATTGTGTGAAATAAAGTTGTGTGCTTCTTATAAAGTCTAAGTGAATTATTATTTAACCTTTACATTATTTGTTGAACCATGGCATTAATACAAACTACACAATAGTGACTAGGCTGCTTGTCGGTTCGCTGACACCGCGCCACCTTCATCTCTTACTGTGTCCCGCACAAAACATTTGTTTGATGTATAAGTCATAAGATAGATGTGTCCATTAATTTGATTATTAGATTTGATTGTGCATTAGCCTCACATATGACTGACTTTGCTGTATGCAGGCAGCGATGTGATGATGCCTGATATGAACTTGGGTTGCTACATTAACTGAATGAATATATGAACATATATGCCACATTGATAGGTCACAGCCTACCCATGACAAGATTTCACCGCACGTTACTGATGCCCAGATATCATTAAAACCTTTTTCATTTATGTAGTCAGATGAAATAACGAGTCAATACATGTGAGAAAATGTATTTTATTTAATCTTGTTGTGTTGCGTAAAAGGAAAGACAGTAACACGCAGAACCCTATTACAATCACACACACCTGCACGTCATTCACAATCACACACACCTGCACATCATTCACAATCACACACACCTGCACGTCATTCACAATCACACACACCTGCACGCCATTCACAATCACACACACACCTGCACGTCATTCACAATCACACACACACACACACACACACACACACACACACACACACCTGCACGTCGTCATCATCACCGCCTCTATAAATACACACTTCTCAACACTTCTCTTTGTTCTCCAGCATCATCCTCTCCTCTGTGTCTCCGTCAAGATCTTCATCTGGACTCTCTCTCACCGGCTCTCCTCATCACTGCACTGTTTAATACAGATTCACCTGCCGTCTTCCTCTCCTGTGTCTGCATTATCCGTGACACATGTGTAAATGTGTCCTGAACTGATGCATTGTGCATTTCACTAATGAAGGGGAATGTAACACATTAGATCAGCCAGTTCTCTAATATAGAGATGTCATGAAGCTTCATCTGGCGAGCGTATACAGTCAAAGCAACATTTATTCAGACACCTTCAACATTTCTCACATTATCAGTTTATTCTCTATAGTTTAGAAAATGGTAATAAAATATGAGAAGAACTCAGAGTTCTCAGTCATGGCCTTACAGTGACTGAGCTGGTCGACAGGACCAGATGAATGTTGGGAGAACAACCGTTTCCTCAAGGATTCAAGCATTTTGTTGACAGAACTGTATGTACTCTAATACTGTTACTGTAATGCTTCATATTACAGTAGCATGGAAAGAAATGTTGTGATGTTATTTCCATCAAGTTCAAGATCTTGTATAGTCAATGCAAGAGTCCAGCTCTCTGTAAAGTCTCCTCAGCACAACCCAAAGACTTTCAGTGAGTTTAAGATCTGGACTCAGAGGAGCCGATTCATGTGTGGAAATGATTCTTCATCTTTCACAGTCTGAGCCTGATGAATCTTGACACTGTCATCCTGGAATATGGCCATGATGTGTTGTAAGAGCCACATGGGGATTAGTTCATCTGAAATAATAATTTAGTAAAAATAATAAGAAAATATTTCATGAAAATTCATAAGAAATGTTTTGGTTTAAAATGCATATTTAGTAATGTTTAGATCTGATTATATTTAATTATTTTGAGCTTCCAATCAGATCGCACTACGTCATAACACAAGCGATTGGATGTATTTAGTTTCAGTTTGAAGTTAGAGACGTTGGAAGCAACACAGTTTTTTGACCGTGCGTACCATGCCTATGTAACAGTTTTGTTTTATGTTTTTGAAGTAAACATTTAAAAAGAAGATCGTGGTTTGCTCGTGTTTCAAATACTTGTTACAATTTGACTGACTTCAAAAGGTGGTACAGAAGAATTAGACGCAAATAGGTGCCACTGCCACTACATAGTCAAAAAACTCGCTAATACGAAACGGCGCTGGATTACCTGGATAACGAGGAGGACGTGGCTAGCTTGTTGTCGAGGAAGCAGCGGATTGGACTTTAGCGCTGCAAACAAGACACAGAACCGGGTCAGTTTGCTCAAGAGACCCGCGACGGATCTACATGCACCAATCGGCAGCTAACGGTTAGTCGACCTGTCAGTTAACAGAGAAGTGACGCTGCGCGCTGAAGTGAGGACTTTTTTCTTCAAAAGACGCGATACGGACGCACGAAGTTAATGAGTGAGTTTAAAAAAAAAAAGGTAGATCACCTTCTCCCTGTAAAACGTCTGCTTATAGCAAGCTCTGATTCAGTCAATGTGGAGTTATGGCGATCTTTAAGAAGTTGTTTTGCACTCGGTTTATCTAGAGCCATATCTTTTAAAAAAGTGTTTGAAACGTTTGCATACAACTAAAGCATCTCTGCAATTTGTAAGATGGCTGAGGAAGATGAACAAAGATGTATTGAGGATACAATGAAAAAGGGAAGGTCACATAAGCTGACAGAGAAGGCATTAGAAGAGAGATTGCAGAGGTGCATTGCACTGAGAAGAAGAACATTAGGAACTCTGACAAGCAAAAAAAAAGGAGTTAGAATTAATGATGAGTGATGCTCAAAATTTACAAAGGGTGAAAAACATGATGGAAAATGATTTTGCAACATCACTAAATGAGTTTAACCGTCTCAACAACGAAGTTGCAAATCTTTTGACTGAAGATGAAAAAACAGCTGATCAAGAGATCTGGTTTGAACCTAAAATGGCAGTAATTAGAGGTTTTATGAAAACTACAAAAAATTGGATTGCAGCTGAGCATGAACCCATACTGCCAGTGGAAAAGGTGCTGCAAGAAGAAAATGTGGTTGATTATCTTCAAGAAACTGTTAAACCAAATGGCAGTGTTTCACAAGTGGGGGTCAGTGATGTCACACATGCCAGCACACGTGGATCACAAGTCAGTCGCACCTCAGCTGTGTCACGAGTATCGTCAGCAAGAGCTAGACAGGAAGCAGAACATGCAGCCCTGCTCGAACGTGCTGCAGCACTAAAGAAAATCCAACAGCTTGAGTTTGAAGCAGCTAAAATCAAAGCTGAAAAGGAAGAGTTAGTGCTGGAAACTGCGTTAGCTGAGAGTAAAGCAAAATTAAGGGTGCTTAAAGAATATGAAAGATCTGAAGATGGTTTAAGTGGCTATTCGGCAGTACAGAAGCCACAAGGTGGACATGTGAAGGAAAGAACTAGCATTTTTCTTTCACAGCAAGCTAATACAAACATTCGTGTTCAACCACAAACACAGCACTCCCGAATACATCAATCTCAACCGGTCTTCAATTATGTGTCTAATGCTCAATCTAACGGAGGTGATGACATAATAGCGGTTATGCAAAAACAGAATGTGATTGTAGCAGATTGGGAATTTCCCTTTGTTTCTCCCCCTGGTGGAGAACTGAATTATCTGCCCAGTAAATTTAGTGGTGTCAGGTAACCGTCTGGTGACTAATTATCATGATTGCACTCTAAATAAAAATGCAGCATTCAAATGGCTGGGGATGTTACTTTTTGCATCCTGGTTGCCTGTTCCTAGTGGAGTCGTGTGGTTCGGGGCATTTAGTCTGCTCATTGCGTGATCAGGTATGTGAATGAGCGGAATATGGAATGTGATTTTATAATATTAGTGTGTAATTTTAAAGTTTGTGTTCTGCAGTCACTACACAATTTGAGTTTTGAGTTAGAATCATTGAAAACGCAGTGAGTATGATCTCTTTTCTGGTGGATCGTTTCATGTTTATAAAAAAAGTTAATTTCACTGCTGTGTGTGCGTGCAGGTTGGAAGGAACGTGCATAACAGGCTTGCTTCCAGCTCTGAGCGGTGTAAGCTTATCTTTAATGGCAAGACGCACAGCCCCGGATTACGCTGCTGTTTTGTTTCTATTTTGAATGTTTTATTTTCATTAATGATTTTGTTTTGTGGTATTTTCTTTTATTAGTAATTGTTATAATCTGTATGATTTGATTTTCTTTCTTTGTTTATATAATTTGTAATTAATGTAAGCGCTCGGGTCTCCTGTGGCCAATGGTAAAAAGGATACTTTGCCCACCTCTCTTTTTGGGGGTATAGGGTTTAACACTTGAGTGTGAGTTTCTCATTCCCTTTCTAGTGTGGAACACCAGTGTGAGTGGTTGGTTGTAGTGAGCGATTACTGTTTGAGGTGGGGCAGGATTCTCTTTCCCTGTTAGTGTCTTTTGACGACCCAAGTGCTGCCCGTAATATTTAAATCTTTATTTTTCTTTTCTTTATTTTAAGTACCTTTTTCTTGTATGTGTTGGTAATGTAAAAGGTAAATGTATTGAAGGTACTTGTTAGTGACTGTCATGTGCAATAAAACAAAAATTGTTTTAATTGGCAGAACTGTCTCAGTCCTCTCTGGAAAGAACGAACCTGGGGTTTAGATTTTCTGAGTACTAGTATATCCTGGGGTGAAAGTCCCTAGGTGGCGTAGTTGGCTACAGTTAAGACTTTGAGTATCTTCACGTGAGCTTTTGCTTATCTTAGTTCTCATCTTGCTCTCCGCCTTACCATCGTGCCACAAGAATGTGGCAGTATAGGTGTTTGACTTCAGGCTACTATTGGTTGCTTCAGGTTTATTTATTAAGCCTATCACAGCTAAAGGCGGAGCATATATATGCCTGCCTTGTATTGAGTCCCGTCACAAGCTTCCTTGCTTTTCCGGTTCCGCATGCTGTGAAGAGGCATGCAGGAAAATTGTTTGTGTGGTCCCACGGCATGTAGGAGAACGAGTATTGTTTCCTATGGTTGATCTGGTGTCTGCAGCCTCTTCACAGGTAGGAACACGGTTGTTTGTAGCGTCTATCCTTCCCTTATAGGGCAGTGGGTAAATTGAAATGTCTTGTGTTTCATGTTACAGCATGCACGTTGATTTATGGGCACTTCGGACTGCCGTGACTGGGATTCCTCGCACCCCAAGTATGCAGGTTATTTGTATATGTGCGTCATGCTCTGATATGTCTTTTAATTAAAGTTGTCGTTTCAGAAGCGCAGCGTATTCTGCCGAGTAGCGGGGAGGATTCCGTTGCTGGGGTTACCCGACGTTCGCTCGTTGATTACGGGGCGCTGCTGTTTTGCTGCTGTCTCAACTATAGTAAAACGAAAGGATTCGTGTCAATTTCATTCCACTCTGGCTGCGGCCGAACAAGAAACTGTTAGTGCTTTAATGGCGTATGCAGGTTGACAGGAGGAATATCGCCGCCCTGCAGTTTTAGCGTGTGTGTGTGTGTGTGTGTGTGTGTGTGTGTGTGTGTGTGTGTGGGCAACGTGCGAGTGTGAATGTTTACAAGGAGTGTTGTGTGTTTGGTTATTGTTTTCTTTCTAAGGTTCATTGTTTAGTTATTTTGTATATGTTTCTACTGTGAACTGTATGTAATTATTCTCTGTATGTTCTGTTTTTGATTTTGTTAGGAGTTGAGTGTCCAAGAGCAAAGGGGCGGGGCTTGACTTGATTATTTTTGTGCTGTGCTGTGGATGTGCACCGGTGTGAAGGTGATACTGATGTGGTTATTGCTTTGGTTTTTCTTTTGCATTTTTGGTGTTACTTACGGAGTGTTGTAGTGCTCATTGAGTGTCCCCCCTGCTGGCCTCACTCAGTCCTGTCGTCTGATTATTTGAGTTGTCTTTTTGTTTAATGTATTTTTGTATTTATGTTGCGAAGTTTGTGTAACTTATCGTGGAAGTATTATTTTGAACATTTGTCCTTGTATTGTCCTTGTCTTGCATTATTACACCTGTGTCCTCTAATAAAAAAAAAAAGTAATTATTTATTCATCCACGTCTCTTGTCCTGTTAAGGGAATAAATCTGTGCAGCCTATTTATTAGGTTGGTTTTCCTGGGTTGAGAATTCCCAGGTGGCGTAGTCATTACATTAGATCTTTAGTAACTTCTCTTAATGCCACATAATCACTGAGCTACTAGTAAAACAACAGCAGCTATCTCATCTACCAACCAAGGACATTCCTGTGTTCAAGGGTGATGCGTTACAATACAAATCTTTCATGAGAGCGTTTGAGCACGCAATAGAGCAGAAAACCAGCAATGATCAAGACAAATTGTACTTCTTGGAACAATTTACAGCCGGTGAACCTCAAGAGCTTGTTCGCAGCTGTGCTCATATGATGCCAAACAAAGGCTACTGCGAGGCGAAGCGACTACTTCATAAGCACTATGGGGATGAATTACGGATTGCCAGTGCGTACATTGACAAAGCACTCAAATGGCCTCAAGTGAAATCTGATGATGGGAAAGCATTGAGCGCTTACGCAATGTTTTTGATTGGATGTCGCAATACTATGGAAGACATCGAATTCTTAGAGGAGATGGATAACCCAACCAACTTACGGACAGTAGTGTCTAAGTTACCATATAAACTGAAAGAACGTTGGTGTGCTGAAGCTTATGACATAAAAGAGCGAAGAGGCAGAAGAGCAAGGTTTGCTGATTTGGTGAGTTACATAGACCGCCAAGCTAGAATAGCGATGGATCCCCTCTTTGGAAATATCTCAGACAGCCGCCCAATCTCAAGTGGAAAGATTGACCAAAAAGAAAAGTATCATGGAAAAAGAGAGGTCCGTGGAAGCAGTTTCGCAACAAATGTTTTCACCGAAAGCAAAGGGCCTCAAGAAACGCATGTTAAGCCAGCAAATTCAATTAAAACTGTGAGTGCCTTTGAGAAGCCGTGTTTGTACTGCCAGCAATCACATACCCTTGCCTCATGCAGCAAAATCAAACACCAACCACATAAGGAGCGTATGGATTTCTTAAAACTGAAGGGCTTGTGTTTTGGATGCTTAGTTCCGGGTCATCTTAGCAAATTCTGCAAAAGAAGAATTGAGTGTAAAGAGTGTGCTTTAAAGCATCCAGACATTCTGCACATAATAAAGGAAGAATGTTCTGTCTCACCTGAAAAGAAAGATGGTCGTCATGGAAGTGAAGTATCTTGTGCTCAAGTTTCTATTTTGCAAGAGTCCTGTAGCCTCACGGGGGCCGGAGAAGCAGAATGTGTGCTGTCAATAGTACCGGTGAAGATAAAATCGAAAAGGAGTGACAAGTGTGTTGAAACATACGCCTTTCTGGACCCGGGAAGCACAGGAACGTTCTGCACAGAAGACCTGCAAAGAAACTAAACATTAAAGGGAAACCGACACGAATACTTCTTAGCACCATGGGTCAAGACAAACCTGGAGAACAGAAGCTCATGAACAGTTTCGTCATATCAGACCTGGAAGTGTGTGGGCTGGAAGACACCAAGTTCATTGATCTACCTAAGGTGTTTACTCATAGCAACATACCTGTTCACGCCGAGAACATACCTAAAAGGTCAGATATCCAGAAGTGGCCTTATCTCAATGAAGTACGCTTGCCAGAGATAGAAGCTGATGTAGGCCTGCTTATTGGAGCTAACTGTTCAAGAGCAACGGAACCATGGCATGTTATTAATGCTGAGGATGGAGGCCCTTATGCTGTGAAGACTGCCATTGGGTTGTGAATGGGCCTGTAAGAAAGGAACTGAATGATGCAATGAATAAAACGCCTACTTTTTCAGTAAACAGAATTTCTGTGATGGAGATTGAGAAGCTGCTGGTCCAACAGTATAACACTGATTTTCCAGAGCGTAACTATGATGACCGAGAGGAGATGTCTTGTGAAGACAAACAGTTTTTGCAGTCTGTGCAGAAAACCACAATTTTTGAGAACGGGCATTACAGCATTGGACTGCCACTAAGGAATGAGAAGCTCCAAATGCCAAATAACCGTTGTGTGGCAGAACAGCGCATAGCCAGTTTGCTTAGAAAGTTCAAGAAGAATCCAGAATTTTTTGAAGAGTACAAGAGCTTCATGGAGACCATCATTGAAAAAGGTTACGCTGTCCAAGTTCCAGTCCATCAGCTGAACCGTGACGACAACAGGCTGTTTTACATACCACATCATGGGGTGTATCACCCGAAAAAACAAAAGTTGCGGGTGGTCTTCGACTGCACAGCTTCGTTTCAGGATAGGTCGCTGAATAGCGAACTGCTCCAAGGACCTGACTTGACCAACACGTTAGTTGGTGTGCTTTTAAGATTTCGTGAAGAGCCAGTAGCTCTAATGGCGGACATTGAGTCGATGTTTTATCAGGTCAAGGTGCTGGAGCGTGACGCAGACCTACTCCGTTTTCTTTGGTGGCCCAATGGCAAGTTGAACGAGCCTGTGGAGGAATTCCGAATGACTGTGCACCTCTTCGGAGCCACTTCTTCACCAAGTGTTGCTTCATATGCACTAAAAAGAACTGCTGAAGATCGCAAGGCTAATGTATCTCCAGAAGCTGTCCAGACAGTTCTGCGCAACTTCTACGTAGATGACTGTCTGAAGAGTGTAGCTAAAGAAGAAGATGCAGTGACCCTGGCTAAAGATCTTCGTACCCTGTGTGCCAGTGGAGGATTCACTTTAACAAAGTGGATGAGCAATAGCAGGAAGGTGTTAATGACAATCCCTGAAGTGCATAGAGCCAGCGAAGTGAAAGACCTGGATCTAAAGCATGACGCTTTGCCAGTCGAGAGGACCCTTGGTGTACAGTGGGACACAGAAACTGATACTTTCACTTACAGTATGAAGATGCAAGACAAGCCAATGACCAGAAGAAGCATTTTATCAGTCGTAAATTCTATCTACGACCCCCTTGGCTTTCTGGCTCCGGTCATCTTGCCCGCTAAACTCCTGCTGAAAGATCTTTGTAAAGAACAATACGGATGGGACGAGAACATTGGCGGAAAACACGCTGAAGTTTGGAAAAGATGGATTGAAGATGTCAGTCATCTCTCTACCTTCCATGTGAGCAGGTGTTTGAAGCCTACAGATTTTGGATGCACTACATTAGCACAGTTACATCATTTTTCAGACGCTTCTGAGTCTGCATACGGCACTGTGTCTTATCTGCTGCTAGAGAATAACCAAGGTGAGAAGCATTGTGCATTCCTCATGGGGAAAGCAAGAGTGGCTCCACTCAAACTTGTCACCATTCCCAGACTCGAGTTGACCGCAGCAGTTGTCGCTGTCAAAATAGACAAGATGTTACATCAAGAGCTTCAAGTTCCATTGCAACAATCAATTTTTTGGACAGACAGTACTACT
>NW_028296171.1:0-38993 GCF_964197995.2 Scardinius erythrophthalmus
TGCCTCTTGCAAAAGCTTCAGCAGATACCATTGGGGAACAGGCTTTGACCCCATAGGTGGTATCTTTTTCCTTCAGATTTAGTTAAAGAACATCACTGGAACAGAACAATACATCCACACAGAGCAAACTTTAACTAATATAAACTTCTTCTTACGATAAATTTTCTCACTTTTATCATATAGAGAACAATGGTGTTGTAAATACCAAAAGAATTACATATGCCAAGTAAGCATACATGTAAGTGACTACATGTGGTGTGATAGAACTTCAAAACCCTAGGTATAGTTGTCTATAGTAACATGAAAGCAAATAAGAAGAACCTGTCAAAGTCTAGAACTCTTGATTAGTTTGATTCCATAATAACCCAATGGAAAAAAAAGATGCTAAGCAAGTGCATATTGATTATCTGGAGGGCTGGCTACACGAATAAACAAGGTAAGCAAAGGGGCGACATTGATTGCTGGGTCCTACCACCTTGGTGAAAACTTTCTGGGACTCGAGGGGTATATATGCCTCTTGCAAAAGCTTCAGCAGATACCATTGGGGAACAGGCTTTGACCCCTTAGGTGATATCTTTTCCCTTCAGATTTAGTCAAAGAACATCACTGGAACAGAACAATACATACACAGAGAGCAAACTTTAACTAATATAAACTTCTTCTTACGATTAATTTTCTCACTGTTATCATACAGTGAACAATGGTGTTGTAAATACCGAAAGAATTACATATGCCAAGTAAGCATACATGTAAGTGACTACATGTAGTGTGATATAACTTCAAAACCCTAGGCATAGTTGTCTCTAGTAACATGAAAGCAAATAAGAAGAACCTGTCAAAGTCTAGAACTCTTGATTAGTTTGATTCCATAATAACCCAATGGAAAAAATGCTAAGCAAGTGCATATTGATTATCTGGAGGGCTGGCTACACGAATAAACAAGGTAAGCAAAGGGGAGAAATGGATCGCTGGGTCCTACAACCTTTTTGAAAACTTGCTGGGACCCGAGGGGTATATATGCCTCTTGCAAAAGCTTGAGCAGATACCATTGGGGAACAGGCTTTGACCCCATAGGTTGTATATTTTTCCTTCAGATTTAGTCACAAAACATCACTGGAACAGAACAATACATCCACACAGAGCAAACTTGAACTAATATAAACTTCTTCTTACGATTAATTTTCACACTTTTATCATATAGTGGCCAGTGGTGTTGTAAATACCTAAAGAGTTACATATGCCAAGTAAGCATACATTTAAGTGACTACATGTGGTGTGATAGAACTTCAAGACCCTAGGCATAGTTGTCTATAGTAACATAAAAGCAAATAAGAAGAACCTGTCAAAGTCTAGAACTCTTGATTTGTTTGATTCCATAATAACCCAATGGAAAAAATGCTAAGCAAGTGCATATTGATTATCTGGAGGGCTGGCTACACGAATAAACAAGGTAAGCAAAGGCGCAAAATGGATCGCTGGGTCCTACCACCTTGGTGAAAACTTGCTGGGACCTGAGGGGTATATATGCCTCTTGCAAAAGCATCAGCAGATACCATTGGGGAACAGGCTTTGACCCCATAGGTGGTATCTTTTCCCTTCAGATTTAATCAAAGAACATCACTGGAACAGAACAATACATACACAGAGAGCAAACTTTAACTAATATAAACTTCTTCTTACGATTAATTTTCTCACTTTTATCATATAGTGAACAATGGTGTTGTAAATACCAAAAGAATTACATATGCCAAGTAAGCATACATGTAAGTGACTACATGTGGTGTGATAGAACTTCAAAACCCTAGGTATAGTTGTCTATAGTAACATGAAAGCAAATAAGAAGAACCTGTCAAAGTCTAGAACTCTTGATTAGTTTGATTCCATAATAACCCAATGGAAAAAATGCTAAGCAAGTGCATATTGATTATCTGGAGGGCTGGCTACACGAATAAACAAGGTATGCAAAGGCGCGAAATGGATCGCTGGGTCCTACCACCTTGGTGAAAACTTGCTGGGACCCGAGGGTTATATATGCCTCTTGCAAAAGCTTCAGCAGATACCATTGGGGAACAGGCTTTGACCCCTTAGGGGATATCTTTTCCCTTCAGATTTAATCAAAGAACATCACTGGAACAGAACAATACATACACAGAGAGCAAACTTTAACTAATATAAACTTCTTCTTACGATTAATTTTCTCACTTTTATCATATAGTGAACAATGGTGTTGTAAATACCAAAAGAATTACATATGCCAAGTAAGCATACATGTAAGTGACTACATGTGGTGTGATAGAACTTCAAAACCCTAGGTATAGTTGTCTATAGTAACATGAAAGCAAATAAGAAGAACCTGTCAAAGTCTAGAACTCTTGATTAGTTTGATTCCATAATAACCCAATGGAAAAAAAAATGCTAAGCAAGTGCATATTGATTATCTGGAGGGCTGGCTACACGAATAAACAAGGTATGCAAAGGGACGAAATGGATCACTGGGTCCTACCACCTTGGTGAAAACTTGCTGGGACCTGAGGGGTATATATGCCTCTTGCAAAAGCTTCAGCAGATACCATTGGGGAACAGGCTTTGACCCCATAGGTGGTATCATTTTCCTTCAGATTTAGTCAAAGAACATCACTGGAACAGAACAATACATCCACACAGAGCAAACTTTAACTAATATAAACTTCTTCTTACGATTAATTTTCTCACTGTTATCATACAGTGAACAATGGTGATGTAAATACCGAAAGAATTACATATGCCAAGTAAGCATACATGTAAGTGACTACATGTGGTGTGATAGAACTTCAAAACCCTAGGCATAGTTGTCTATAGTAACATGAAAGCAAATAAGAAGAACCTGTCAAAGTCTAGAAATCTTGATTAGTTTGATTCCATAATAACCCAATGGAAAAAAAAATGCTAAGCAAGTGCATATTGATTATCTGGAGGGCTGGCTACACGAATAAACAAGGTAAGCAAAGGGGCGAAATGGATCGCTGGGTCCTACCACCTTGGTGAAAACTTGCTGGGACCCGAGGGGTATATATGCCTCTTGCAAAAGCTTCAGCAGATACCATTGGGGAACAGGCTTTGACCCCTTAAGTGATATCTTTTCCCTTCAGATTTAATCAAAGAACATCACTGGAACAGAACAATACATACACAGAGAGCAAACTTTAACTAATATAAACTTCTTCTTACGATTAATTTTCTCACTTTTATCATATAGCTAACAATGGTGTTGTAAATACCAAAAGAATTACATATGCCAAGTAAGCATACATGTAAGTGACTACATGTGGTGTGATAGAACTTCAAAACCCTAGGTATAGTTGTCTATAGTAACATGAAAGCAAATAAGAAGAACCTGTCAAAGTCTAGAACTCTTGATTAGTTTGATTCCATAATAACCCAATGTAAAAAATGCTAAGCAAGTGCATATTGATTATCTGGAGGGCTGGCTACACGAATAAACAAGGTAAGCAAAGGCGCGAAATGGATCGCTGGGTCCTACCACCTTGGTGAAAACTTGCTGGGACCCGAGGGTTATATATGCCTCTTGCAAAAGCTTCAGCAGATACCATTGGGGAACAGGCTTTGACCCCTTAGGTGATATCTTTTCCCTTCAGATTTAATCAAAGAACATCACTGGAACAGAACAATACATACACAGAGAGCAAACTTTAACTAATATAAACTTCTTCTTACGATTAATTTTCTCACTTTTATCATATAGTGAACAATGGTGTTGTAAATACCAAAAGAATTACATATGCCAAGTAAGCATACATGTAAGTGACTACATGTGGTGTGATAGAACTTCAAAACCCTAGGTATAGTTGTCTATAGTAACATGAAAGCAAATAAGAAGAACCTGTCAAAGTCTAGAACTCTTGATTAGTTTGATTCCATAATAACCCAATGGAAGAAATGCTAAGCAAGTGCATACTGATTATCTGGAAGGCATGCTACACGAATAAACAAGGTATGCAAAGGGGCGAAAAGGATCGCTGGGTCCTACCGCCTTGGTGAAAACTTGCTGGGACCCGAGGGGTATATATACCTCTTGCAAAAGCTTCAGCTGATACCATTGGGGAACAGGCTTTGACCCCATAGGTGATATCTTTTCCCTTCAGATTTAATCAAAGAACATCACTGGAACAGAACAATACATACACAGAGAGCAAACTTGAACTGATATAAACTTCTTCTTACGATTCATTTTCTCACTTTTATCATATAGTGAACAATGGTGTTGTAAATACCAAAAGAATTACATATGCCAAGTAAGCATACATGTAAGTGACTACATGTGGTGTGATATAACTTCAAAACCCTAGGCATAGTTGTCTATAGTAACATGAAAGCAGATAAGAAGAACCTGTCAAAGTCTAGAAATCTTGATTCGTTTGATTCCGTAATAACCCAATGGAAGAAATGCTAAGCAAGTGCATATTGATTATCTGGAAGGCAGGCTACACGAATAAACAAGGTATGCAAAGGGGCGAAATGGACCGCTGGGTCCTACCACCTTGGTGAAAACTTGCTGGGACCCGAGGGTTATAAATGCCTCTTGCAAATGCTTCAGCAGATACCATTGGGGAACAGGCTTTGACCCCATAGGTGATATCTTTTCCCTTCAGATGTAGTCAAAGAACTTCACTGGAACAGAACAATACATACACAGAGAGCAAACTTGAACTAATATAAACTTCTTCTCACGATTAATTTTCTCACTTTTATCATATAGTGAACAATGGTGTTGTAAATACCTAAAGAATTACATATGCCAAGTAAGCATACATGTAAGTGACTACATGTGGTGTGATAGAACTTCAAGACCCTAGGCATAGTTGTCTATAGTAACATGAAAGCAAATAAGAAGAACCTGTCAAAGTCTAGAACTCTTGATTAGTTTGATTCCATAATAACCCAATGGAAGAAATGCTAAGCAAGTGCATACTGATTATCTGGAAGGCAGGCTACACGAATAAACAAGGTATGCAAAGGGGCGAAAAGGATCGCTGGGTCCTACCGCCTTGGTGAAAACTTGCTGGGACCCGAGGGGTATATATACCTCTTGCAAAAGCTTCAGCTGATACCATTGGGGAACAGGCTTTGACCCCATAGGTGATATCTTTTCCCTTCAGATTTAATCAAAGAACATCACTGGAACAGAACAATACATACACAGAGAGCAAACTTGAACTGATATAAACTTCTTCTTACGATTCATTTTCTCACTTTTATCATATAGTGAACAATGGTGTTGTAAATACCAAAAGAATTACATATGCCAAGTAAGCATACATGTAAGTGACTACATGTGGTGTGATAGAACTTCAAAACCCTAGGTATAGTTGTCTATAGTAACATGAAAGCAAATAAGAAGAACCTGTCAAAGTCTAGAACTCTTGATTAGTTTGATTCCATAATAACCCAATGGAAAAAAAAAAATGCTAAGCAAGTGCATATTGATTATCTGGAGGGCTGGCTACACGAATAAACAAGGTAAGCAAAGGGGCGAAATGGATTGCTGGGTCCTACCACCTTGGTGAAAACTTGCTGGGACCCGAGGGGTATATATGCCTCTTGCAAAAGCTTCAGCAGATACCATTGGGGAACAGGCTTTGACCCCATAGGTGGTATCTTTTCCCTTCAGATTTAGTCAAAGAACATCACTGGAACAGAACAATACATCCACACAGAGCAAACTTGAACTAATATAAACTTCTTACGATTAATTTTCACAATTTTATCATACAGTGACCAGTGGTGTTGTAAATACCTAAAGAGTTACATATGCCAAGTAAGCATACATGTAAGTGACTACATGTGGTGTGATAGAACTTCAAGACCCTAGGCATAGTTGTCTATAGTAACATGAAAGCAAGTAAGAAGAACCTGTCAAAGTCTAGAACTCTTGATTCGTTTGATTCCGTAACAACTCAATGAAAGAAATGCTAAGCAAGTGCATACTGATTATCTGGAAGGCAGGCTACACGAATAAACAAGGTATGCAAAGGGACGAAAAGGATCGCTGGGTCCTACCGCCTTGTTGAAAACTTGCTGGGACCCGAGGGGTATATATACCTCTTGCAAAAGCTTCAGCTGATACCATTGGGGAACAGGCTTTGACCCCATAGGTGATATCTTTTCCCTTCAGATTTAATCAAAGAACATCACTGGAACAGAACAATACATACACAGAGAGCAAACTTGAACTGATATAAACTTCTTCTTACGATTCATTTTCTCACTTTTATCATATAGTGAACAATGGTGTTGTTAATACCAAAAGAATTACATATACCAAGTAAGCATACATGTAAGTGACTACATGTGGTGTGATATAACTTCAAAACCCTAGGCATAGTTGTCTATAGTAACATGAAAGCAGATAAGAAGAACCTGTCAAAGTCTAGAAATCTTGATTCGTTTGATTCCGTAATAACCCAATGGAAGAAATGCTAAGCAAGTGCATATTGATTATCTGGAAGGCAGGCTACACGAATAAACAAGGTATGCAAAGGGGCGAAATGGACCGCTGGGTCCTACCACCTTGGTGAAAACTTGCTGGGACCCGAGGGTTATAAATGCCTCTTGCAAAAACTTCAGCAGATACCATTGGGGAACAGGCTTTGACCCCATAGGTGATATCTTTTCCCTTCAGATGTAGTCAAAGAACATCACCGGAACAGAACAATACATACACAGAGAGCAAACTTGAACTGATATAAACTTCTTCTTACGATTAATTTTCTCACTTTTATCATATAGTGAACAATGGTGTTGTAAATACCTAAAGAATTACATATGCCAAGTAAGCATACATGTAAGTGACTACATGCGGTGTGATATAACTTCAAAACCCTAGGCATAGTTGTCTATAGTAACATGAAAGCAAATAAGAAGAACCTGTCAAAGTCTAGAACTCTTGATTAGTTTGATTCCATAATAACCCAATGAAAAAAATGCTAAGCAAGTGCATATTGATTATCTGGAGGGCTGGCTAC
The DNA here is from genome assembly GCF_964197995.2 of Scardinius erythrophthalmus. Taxonomy (NCBI): domain Eukaryota; kingdom Metazoa; phylum Chordata; class Actinopteri; order Cypriniformes; family Leuciscidae; genus Scardinius; species Scardinius erythrophthalmus. Next base: position 7,023 of record NW_028296171.1, read on the forward strand.
ACGAATAAACAAGGTAAGCAAAGGCACGAAATGGATCGCTGGGTCCTACCACCTTGGTGAAAACTTGCTGGGACCTGAGGGTTATATATGCCTCTTGCAAAAGCTTCAGCAGATACCATTGGGGAACAGGCTTTGACCCCTTAGGTGATATCTTTTCCCTTCAGATTTAATCAAAGAACATCACTGGAACAGAACAATACATACACAGAGAGCAAACTTTAACTAATATAAACTTCTTCTTACGATTAATTTTCTCACTTTTATCATATAGTGAACAATGGTGTTGTAAATACCAAAAGAATTACATATGCCAAGTAAGCATACATGTAAGTGACTACATGTGGTGTGATAGAACTTCAAAACCCTAGGTATAGTTGTCTATAGTAACATGAAAGCAAATAAGAAGAACCTGTCAAAGTCTAGAACTCTTGATTAGTTTGATTCCATAATAACCCAATGGAAAAAAAAATGCTAAGCAAGTGCATATTGATTATCTGGAGGGCTGGCTACACGAATAAACAAGGTAAGCAAAGGCGCGAAATGGATCGCTGGGTCCTACCACCTTGGTGAAAACTTGCTGGGACCTGAGGGTTATATATGCCTCTTGCAAAAGCTTCAGCAGATACCATTGGGGAACAGGCTTTGACCCCTTAGGTGATATCTTTTCCCTTCAGATTTAATCAAAGAACATCACTGGAACAGAACAATACATACACAGAGAGCAAACTTTAACTAATATAAACTTCTTCTTACGATTAATTTTCTCACTTTTATCATATAGTGAACAATGGTGTTGTAAATACCAAAAGAATTACATATGCCAAGTAAGCATACATGTAAGTGACTACATGTGGTGTGATAGAACTTCAAAACCCTAGGTATAGTTGTCTATAGTAACATGAAAGCAAATAAGAAGAACCTGTCAAAGTCTAGAACTCTTGATTAGTTTGATTCCATAATAACCCAATGGAAAAAAAAATGCTAAGCAAGTGCATATTGATTATCTGGAGGGCTGGCTACACGAATAAACAAGGTAAGCAAAGGGGCGAAATGGATTGCTGGGTCCTACCACCTTGGTGAAAACTTGCTGGGACCCGAGGGGTATATATGCCTCTTGCAAAAGCTTCAGCAGATACCATTGGGGAACAGGCTTTGACCCCATAGGTGGTATCTTTTCCCTTCAGATTTAGTCAAAGAACATCACTGGAACAGAACAATACATACACAGAGAGCAAACTTTAACTAATATAAACTTCTTCTTACGATTAATTTTCTCACTGTTATCATACAGTGAACAATGGTGTTGTAAATACCGAAAGAATTACATATGTCAAGTAAGCATACATGTAAGTGACTACATGTGGTGTGATAGAACTTCAAAACCCTAGGCATAGTTGTCTATAGTAACATGAAAGCAAATAAGAAGAACCTGTCAAAGTCTAGAAATCTTGATTAGTTTGATTCCATAATAACCCAATGAAAAAAAAATGCTAAGCAAGTGCATATTGATTATCTGGAGGGCTGGCTACACGAATAAACAAGGTAAGCAAAGGGGCGAAATGGATCGCTGGGTCCTACCACCTTGGTGAAAACTTGCTGGGACCCGAGGGGTATATATGCCTCTTGCAAAAGCTTCAGCAGATACCATTGGGGAACAGGCTTTGACCCCATAGGTGGTGTCTTTTCCCTTCAGATTTAGTCAAAGAACATCACTGGAACAGAACAATACATACACAGAGAGCAAACTTTAACTAATATAAACTTCTTCTTACGATTAATTTTCTCACTTTTATCATACAGTGAACAATGGTGTTGTAAATACCTAAAGATTTACATATGCCAAGTAAGCATACATGTAAGTGACTACATGTAGTGTGATATAACTTCAAAACCCTAGGCATAGTTGTCTATAGTAACATGAAAGCAAATAAGAAGAACCTGTCAAAGTCTAGAAATCTTGATTCGTTTGATTCCGTAATAACCCAATGGAAGAAATGCTAAGCAAGTGCATATTGATTATCTGAAAGGCAGGCTACACGAATAAACAAGGTATGCAAAGGGGCGAAATGGATCGCTGGGTCCTAGCACCTTGGTGAAAACTTGCTGGGACCCGAGGGTTATATATGCCTCTTGCAAAAGCTTCAGCAGATACCATTGGGGAACAGGCTTTGACCCCTTAAGTGATATCTTTTCCCTTCAGATTTAATCAAAGAACATCACTGGAACAGAACAATACATACACAGAGAGCAAACTGGAACTAATATAAACTTCTTCTTACGATTAATTTTCTCACTTTTATCATATAGTGAACAATGGTGTTGTAAATACCAAAAGAATTACATATGCCAAGTAAGCATACATGTAAGTGACTACATGTGGTGTGATATAACTTCAAAACCCTGGGCATAGTTGTCTATAGTAACATGAAAGCAGATAAGAAGAACCTGTCAAAGTCTAGAAATCTTGATTAGTTTGATTCCATAATAACCCAATGGAAAAAAAAAATGCTAAGCAAGTGCATATTGATTATCTGGAGGGCTGGCTACACGAATACACAAGGTAAGCAAAGGGGCGAAATGGATTGCTGGGTCCTACCACCTTGGTGAAAACTTGCTGGGACCCGAGGGGTATATATGCCTCTTGCAAAAGCTTCAGCAGATACCATTGGGGAACAGGCTTTGACCCCATAGGTGGTATCTTTTCCCTTCAGATTTAGTCAAAGAACATCACTGGAACAGAACAATACATACACAGAGAGCAAACTTTAACTAATATAAACTTCTTCTTACGATTAATTTTCTCACTGTTATAATACAGTGAACAATGGTGTTGTAAATACCGAAAGAATTACATATGTCAAGTAAGCATACATGTAAGTGACTACATGTGGTGTGATATAACTTCAAAACCCTAGGCATAGTTGTCTATAGTAACATGAAAGCAGATAAGAAGAACCTGTCAAAGTCTAGAAATCTTGATTCGTTTGATTCCGTAACAACTCAATGGAAGAAATGCTAAGCAAGTGCATACTGATTATCTGGAAGGCAGGCTACACGAATAAACAAGGTATGCAAAGGGGCGCAATGGATCGCTGGGTCCTACCGCCTTGGTGAAAACTTGCTGGGACCCGAGGGGTATATATGCCTCTTGCAAAAGCTTCAGCAGATACCATTGGGGAACAGGCTTTGACCCCATAGGTGATATCTTTTCCCTTCAGATTTAATCAAAGAACATCACTGGAACAGAACAATACATACACAGAGAGCAAACTTGAACTGATATAAACTTCTTCTTACGATTAATTTTCTCACTTTTATCATATAGTGAACAATGGTGTTGTAAATACCTAAAGAATTACATATGCCAAGTAAGCATACATGTAAGTGACTACATGCGGTGTGATATAACTTCAAAACCCTAGGCATAGTTGTCTATAGTAACATGAAAGCAAATAAGAAGAACCTGTCAAAGTCTAGAACTCTTGATTAGTTTGATTCCATAATAACCCAATGGAAAAAAATGCTAAGCAAGTGCATATTGATTATCTGGAGGGCTGGCTACACGAATAAACAAGGTAAGCAAAGGCGCGAAATGGATCGCTGGGTCCTACCACCTTGGTGAAAACTTGCTGGGACCTGAGGGTTATATATGCCTCTTGCAAAAGCTTCAGCAGATACCATTGGGAACAGGCTTTGACCCCTTAGGTGATATCTTTTCCCTTCAGATTTAATCAAAGAACATCACTGGAACAGAACAATACATACACAGAGAGCAAACTTTAACTAATATAAACTTCTTCTTACGATTAATTTTCTCACTTTTATCATATAGTGAACAATGGTGTTGTAAATACCAAAAGAATTACATATGCCAAGTAAGCATACATGTAAGTGACTACATGTGGTGTGATAGAACTTCAAAACCCTAGGTATAGTTGTCTATAGTAACATGAAAGCAAATAAGAAGAACCTGTCAAAGTCTAGAACTCTTGATTAGTTTGATTCCATAATAACCCAATGGAAAAAAAAATGCTAAGCAAGTGCATATTGATTATCTGGAGGGCTGGCTACACGAATAAACAAGGTAAGCAAAGGGGCGAAATGGATCGCTGGGTCCTACCACCTTGGTGAAAACTTGCTGGGACCCGAGGGGTATATATGCCTCTTGCAAAAGCTTCAGCAGATACCATTGGGGAACAGGCTTTGACCCCATAGGTGGTGTCTTTTCCCTTCAGATTTAGTCAAAGAACATCACTGGAACAGAACAATACATACACAGAGAGCAAACTTTAACTAATATAAACTTCTTCTTACGATTAATTTTCTCACTTTTATCATACAGTGAACAATGGTGTTGTAAATACCTAAAGATTTACATATGCCAAGTAAGCATACATGTAAGTGACTACATGTAGTGTGATATAACTTCAAAACCCTAGGCATAGTTGTCTATAGTAACATGAAAGCAAATAAGAAGAACCTGTCAAAGTCTAGAAATCTTGATTCGTTTGATTCCGTAATAACCCAATGGAAGAAATGCTAAGCAAGTGCATATTGATTATCTGAAAGGCAGGCTACACGAATAAACAAGGTATGCAAAGGGGCGAAATGGATCGCTGGGTCCTAGCACCTTGGTGAAAACTTGCTGGGACCCGAGGGTTATATATGCCTCTTGCAAAAGCTTCAGCAGATACCATTGGGGAACAGGCTTTGACCCCTTAAGTGATATCTTTTCCCTTCAGATTTAATCAAAGAACATCACTGGAACAGAACAATACATACACAGAGAGCAAACTGGAACTAATATAAACTTCTTCTTACGATTAATTTTCTCACTTTTATCATATAGTGAACAATGGTGTTGTAAATACCAAAAGAATTACATATGCCAAGTAAGCATACATGTAAGTGACTACATGTGGTGTGATATAACTTCAAAACCCTGGGCATAGTTGTCTATAGTAACATGAAAGCAGATAAGAAGAACCTGTCAAAGTCTAGAAATCTTGATTAGTTTGATTCCATAATAACCCAATGGAAAAAAAAAATGCTAAGCAAGTGCATATTGATTATCTGGAGGGCTGGCTACACGAATACACAAGGTAAGCAAAGGGGCGAAATGGATCGCTGGGTCCTACCACCTTGGTGAAAACTTGCTGGGACCCGAGGGGTATATATGCCTCTTGCAAAAGCTTCAGCAGATACCATTGGGGAACAGGCTTTGACCCCATAGGTGGTATCTTTTCCCTTCAGATTTAGTCAAAGAACATCACTGGAACAGAACAATACATACACAGAGAGCAAACTTTAACTAATATAAACTTCTTCTTACGATTAATTTTCTCACTGTTATAATACAGTGAACAATGGTGTTGTAAATACCGAAAGAATTACATATGTCAAGTAAGCATACATGTAAGTGACTACATGTGGTGTGATATAACTTCAAAACCCTAGGCATAGTTGTCTATAGTAACATGAAAGCAGATAAGAAGAACCTGTCAAAGTCTAGAAATCTTGATTCGTTTGATTCCGTAACAACTCAATGGAAGAAATGCTAAGCAAGTGCATACTGATTATCTGGAAGGCAGGCTACACGAATAAACAAGGTATGCAAAGGGGCGCAATGGATCGCTGGGTCCTACCGCCTTGGTGAAAACTTGCTGGGACCCGAGGGGTATATATGCCTCTTGCAAAAGCTTCAGCAGATACCATTGGGGAACAGGCTTTGACCCCATAGGTGATATCTTTTCCCTTCAGATTTAATCAAAGAACATCACTGGAACAGAACAATACATACACAGAGAGCAAACTTGAACTGATATAAACTTCTTCTTACGATTAATTTTCTCACTTTTATCATATAGTGAACAATGGTGTTGTAAATACCTAAAGAATTACATATGCCAAGTAAGCATACATGTAAGTGACTACATGCGGTGTGATATAACTTCAAAACCCTAGGCATAGTTGTCTATAGTAACATGAAAGCAAATAAGAAGAACCTGTCAAAGTCTAGAACTCTTGATTAGTTTGATTCCATAATAACCCAATGGAAAAAAATGCTAAGCAAGTGCATATTGATTATCTGGAGGGCTGGCTACACGAATAAACAAGGTAAGCAAAGGCGCGAAATGGATCGCTGGGTCCTACCACCTTGGTGAAAACTTGCTGGGACCTGAGGGTTATATATGCCTCTTGCAAAAGCTTCAGCAGATACCATTGGGAACAGGCTTTGACCCCTTAGGTGATATCTTTTCCCTTCAGATTTAATCAAAGAACATCACTGGAACAGAACAATACATACACAGAGAGCAAACTTTAACTAATATAAACTTCTTCTTACGATTAATTTTCTCACTTTTATCATATAGTGAACAATGGTGTTGTAAATACCAAAAGAATTACATATGCCAAGTAAGCATACATGTAAGTGACTACATGTGGTGTGATAGAACTTCAAAACCCTAGGTATAGTTGTCTATAGTAACATGAAAGCAAATAAGAAGAACCTGTCAAAGTCTAGAACTCTTGATTAGTTTGATTCCATAATAACCCAATGGAAAAAAAAATGCTAAGCAAGTGCATATTGATTATCTGGAGGGCTGGCTACACGAATAAACAAGGTAAGCAAAGGGGCGAAATGGATTGCTGGGTCCTACCACCTTGGTGAAAACTTGCTGGGACCCGAGGGGTATATATGCCTCTTGCAAAAGCTTCAGCAGATACCACTGGGGAACAGGCTTTGACCCCATAGGTGGTATCTTTTCCCTTCAGATTTAGTCAAAGAACATCACTGGAACAGAACAATACATCCACACAGAGCAAACTTGAACTAATATAAACTTCTTCTTACGATTAATTTTCTCACTTTTATCATACAGTGAACAATGGTGTTGTAAATACCTAAAGATTTACATATGCCAAGTAAGCATACATGTAAGTGACTACATGTAGTGTGATATAACTTCAAAACCCTAGGCATAGTTGTCTATAGTAACATGAAAGCAAATAAGAAGAACCTGTCAAAGTCTAGAACTCTTGATTAGTTTGATTCCATAATAACCCAATGGAAAAAATGCTAAGCAAGTGCATATTGATTATCTGGAGGGCTGGCTACACGAATAAACAAGGTAAGCAAAGGCGCGAAATGGATCGCTGGGTCCTACCACCTTGGTGAAAACTTGCTGGGACCTGAGGGTTATATATGCCTCTTACAAAAGCTTCAGCAGATACCATTGGGGAACAGGCTTTGACCCCTTAGGTGATATCTTTTCCCTTCAGATTTAATCAAAGAACATCACTGGAACAGAACAATACATACACAGAGAGCAAACTTTAACTAATATAAACTTCTTCTTACGATTAATTTTCTCACTTTTATCATATAGTGAACAATGGTGTTGTAAATACCAAAAGAATTACATATGCCAAGTAAGCATACATGTAAGTGACTACATGTGGTGTGATAGAACTTCAAAACCCTAGGTATAGTTGTCTATAGTAACATGAAAGCAAATAAGAAGAACCTGTCAAAGTCTAGAACTCTTGATTAGTTTGATTCCATAATAACCCAATGGAAAAAAAAATGCTAAGCAAGTGCATATTGATTATCTGGAGGGCTGGCTACACGAATAAACAAGGTATGCAAAGGGGCGAAATGGACCGCTGGGTCCTACCACCTTGGTGAAAACTTGCTGGGACCCGAGGGTTATAAATGCCTCTTGCAAAAGCTTCAGCAGATACCATTGGGGAACAGGCTTTGACCCCATAGGTGATATCTTTTCCCTTCAGATGTAGTCAAAGAACATCACTGGAACAGAACAATACATACACAGAGAGCAAACTTGAACTAATATAAACTTCTTCTCACGATTAATTTTCTCACTTTTATCATATAGTGAACAATGGTGTTGTAAATACCTAAAGAATTACATATGCCAAGTAAGCATACATGTAAGTGACTACATGTGGTGTGATAGAACTTCAAGACCCTAGGCATAGTTGTCTATAGTAACATGACAGCAAATAAGAAGAACCTGTCAAAGTCTAGAACTCTTGATTCGTTTGATTCCGTAACAACTCAATGGAAGAAATGCTAAGCAAGTGCATACTGATTATCTGGAAGGCAGGCTACACGAATAAACAAGGTATGCAAAGGGGCGCAATGGATCGCTGGGTCCTACCGCCTTGGTGAAAACTTGCTGGGACCCGAGGGGTATATATGCCTCTTGCAAAAGCTTCAGCAGATACCATTGGGGAACAGGCTTTGACCCCATAGGTGATATCTTTTCCCTTCAGATTTAATCAAAGAACATCACTGGAACAGAACAATACATACACAGAGAGCAAACTTTAACTAATATAAACTTCTTCTTACGATTAATTTTCTCACTTTTATCATACAGTGAACAATGGTGTTGTAAATACCTAAAGATTTACATATGCCAAGTAAGCATACATGTAAGTGACTACATGTAGTGTGATATAACTTCAAAACCCTAGGCATAGTTGTCTATAGTAACATGAAAGCAAATAAGAAGAACCTGTCAAAGTCTAGAAATCTTGATTCGTTTGATTCCGTAATAACCCAATGGAAGAAATGCTAAGCAAGTGCATATTGATTATCTGAAAGGCAGGCTACACGAATAAACAAGGTATGCAAAGGGGCGAAATGGATCGCTGGGTCCTAGCACCTTGGTGAAAACTTGCTGGGACCCGAGGGTTATATATGCCTCTTGCAAAAGCTTCAGCAGATACCATTGGGGAACAGGCTTTGACCCCTTAAGTGATATCTTTTCCCTTCAGATTTAATCAAAGAACATCACTGGAACAGAACAATACATACACAGAGAGCAAACTGGAACTAATATAAACTTCTTCTTACGATTAATTTTCTCACTTTTATCATATAGTGAACAATGGTGTTGTAAATACCAAAAGAATTACATATGCCAAGTAAGCATACATGTAAGTGACTACATGTGGTGTGATATAACTTCAAAACCCTGGGCATAGTTGTCTATAGTAACATGAAAGCAGATAAGAAGAACCTGTCAAAGTCTAGAAATCTTGATTAGTTTGATTCCATAATAACCCAATGGAAAAAAAAAATGCTAAGCAAGTGCATATTGATTATCTGGAGGGCTGGCTACACGAATACACAAGGTAAGCAAAGGGGCGAAATGGATCGCTGGGTCCTACCACCTTGGTGAAAACTTGCTGGGACCCGAGGGGTATATATGCCTCTTGCAAAAGCTTCAGCAGATACCATTGGGGAACAGGCTTTGACCCCATAGGTGGTATCTTTTCCCTTCAGATTTAGTCAAAGAACATCACTGGAACAGAACAATACATACACAGAGAGCAAACTTTAACTAATATAAACTTCTTCTTACGATTAATTTTCTCACTGTTATAATACAGTGAACAATGGTGTTGTAAATACCGAAAGAATTACATATGTCAAGTAAGCATACATGTAAGTGACTACATGTGGTGTGATATAACTTCAAAACCCTAGGCATAGTTGTCTATAGTAACATGAAAGCAGATAAGAAGAACCTGTCAAAGTCTAGAAATCTTGATTCGTTTGATTCCGTAACAACTCAATGGAAGAAATGCTAAGCAAGTGCATACTGATTATCTGGAAGGCAGGCTACACGAATAAACAAGGTATGCAAAGGGGCGCAATGGATCGCTGGGTCCTACCGCCTTGGTGAAAACTTGCTGGGACCCGAGGGGCATATATGCCTCTTGCAAAAGCTTCAGCAGATACCATTGGGGAACAGGCTTTGACCCCATAGGTGATATCTTTTCCCTTCAGATTTAATCAAAGAACATCACTGGAACAGAACAATACATACACAGAGAGCAAACTTGAACTGATATAAACTTCTTCTTACGATTAATTTTCTCACTTTTATCATATAGTGAACAATGGTGTTGTAAATACCTAAAGAATTACATATGCCAAGTAAGCATACATGTAAGTGACTACATGCGGTGTGATATAACTTCAAAACCCTAGGCATAGTTGTCTATAGTAACATGAAAGCAAATAAGAAGAACCTGTCAAAGTCTAGAACTCTTGATTAGTTTGATTCCATAATAACCCAATGGAAAAAAATGCTAAGCAAGTGCATATTGATTATCTGGAGGGCTGGCTACACGAATAAACAAGGTAAGCAAAGGCGCGAAATGGATCGCTGGGTCCTACCACCTTGGTGAAAACTTGCTGGGACCTGAGGGTTATATATGCCTCTTGCAAAAGCTTCAGCAGATACCATTGGGAACAGGCTTTGACCCCTTAGGTGATATCTTTTCCCTTCAGATTTAATCAAAGAACATCACTGGAACAGAACAATACATACACAGAGAGCAAACTTTAACTAATATAAACTTCTTCTTACGATTAATTTTCTCACTTTTATCATATAGTGAACAATGGTGTTGTAAATACCAAAAGAATTACATATGCCAAGTAAGCATACATGTAAGTGACTACATGTGGTGTGATAGAACTTCAAAACCCTAGGTATAGTTGTCTATAGTAACATGAAAGCAAATAAGAAGAACCTGTCAAAGTCTAGAACTCTTGATTAGTTTGATTCCATAATAACCCAATGGAAAAAAAAATGCTAAGCAAGTGCATATTGATTATCTGGAGGGCTGGCTACACGAATAAACAAGGTAAGCAAAGGGGCGAAATGGATTGCTGGGTCCTACCACCTTGGTGAAAACTTGCTGGGACCCGAGGGGTATATATGCCTCTTGCAAAAGCTTCAGCAGATACCACTGGGGAACAGGCTTTGACCCCATAGGTGGTATCTTTTCCCTTCAGATTTAGTCAAAGAACATCACTGGAACAGAACAATACATCCACACAGAGCAAACTTGAACTAATATAAACTTCTTCTTACGATTAATTTTCTCACTTTTATCATACAGTGAACAATGGTGTTGTAAATACCTAAAGATTTACATATGCCAAGTAAGCATACATGTAAGTGACTACATGTAGTGTGATATAACTTCAAAACCCTAGGCATAGTTGTCTATAGTAACATGAAAGCAAATAAGAAGAACCTGTCAAAGTCTAGAACTCTTGATTAGTTTGATTCCATAATAACCCAATGGAAAAAATGCTAAGCAAGTGCATATTGATTATCTGGAGGGCTGGCTACACGAATAAACAAGGTAAGCAAAGGCGCGAAATGGATCGCTGGGTCCTACCACCTTGGTGAAAACTTGCTGGGACCTGAGGGTTATATATGCCTCTTACAAAAGCTTCAGCAGATACCATTGGGGAACAGGCTTTGACCCCTTAGGTGATATCTTTTCCCTTCAGATTTAATCAAAGAACATCACTGGAACAGAACAATACATACACAGAGAGCAAACTTTAACTAATATAAACTTCTTCTTACGATTAATTTTCTCACTTTTATCATATAGTGAACAATGGTGTTGTAAATACCAAAAGAATTACATATGCCAAGTAAGCATACATGTAAGTGACTACATGTGGTGTGATAGAACTTCAAAACCCTAGGTATAGTTGTCTATAGTAACATGAAAGCAAATAAGAAGAACCTGTCAAAGTCTAGAACTCTTGATTAGTTTGATTCCATAATAACCCAATGGAAAAAAAAATGCTAAGCAAGTGCATATTGATTATCTGGAGGGCTGGCTACACGAATAAACAAGGTATGCAAAGGGGCGAAATGGACCGCTGGGTCCTACCACCTTGGTGAAAACTTGCTGGGACCCGAGGGTTATAAATGCCTCTTGCAAAAGCTTCAGCAGATACCATTGGGGAACAGGCTTTGACCCCATAGGTGATATCTTTTCCCTTCAGATGTAGTCAAAGAACATCACTGGAACAGAACAATACATACACAGAGAGCAAACTTGAACTAATATAAACTTCTTCTCACGATTAATTTTCTCACTTTTATCATATAGTGAACAATGGTGTTGTAAATACCTAAAGAATTACATATGCCAAGTAAGCATACATGTAAGTGACTACATGTGGTGTGATAGAACTTCAAGACCCTAGGCATAGTTGTCTATAGTAACATGACAGCAAATAAGAAGAACCTGTCAAAGTCTAGAACTCTTGATTCGTTTGATTCCGTAACAACTCAATGGAAGAAATGCTAAGCAAGTGCATACTGATTATCTGGAAGGCAGGCTACACGAATAAACAAGGTATGCAAAGGGGCGCAATGGATCGCTGGGTCCTACCGCCTTGGTGAAAACTTGCTGGGACCCGAGGGGTATATATGCCTCTTGCAAAAGCTTCAGCAGATACCATTGGGGAACAGGCTTTGACCCCATAGGTGATATCTTTTCCCTTCAGATTTAATCAAAGAACATCACTGGAACAGAACAATACATACACAGAGAGCAAACTTTAACTAATATAAACTTCTTCTTACGATTAATTTTCTCACTTTTATCATACAGTGAACAATGGTGTTGTAAATACCTAAAGATTTACATATGCCAAGTAAGCATACATGTAAGTGACTACATGTAGTGTGATATAACTTCAAAACCCTAGGCATAGTTGTCTATAGTAACATGAAAGCAAATAAGAAGAACCTGTCAAAGTCTAGAAATCTTGATTCGTTTGATTCCGTAATAACCCAATGGAAGAAATGCTAAGCAAGTGCATATTGATTATCTGAAAGGCAGGCTACACGAATAAACAAGGTATGCAAAGGGGCGAAATGGATCGCTGGGTCCTAGCACCTTGGTGAAAACTTGCTGGGACCCGAGGGTTATATATGCCTCTTGCAAAAGCTTCAGCAGATACCATTGGGGAACAGGCTTTGACCCCTTAAGTGATATCTTTTCCCTTCAGATTTAATCAAAGAACATCACTGGAACAGAACAATACATACACAGAGAGCAAACTGGAACTAATATAAACTTCTTCTTACGATTAATTTTCTCACTTTTATCATATAGTGAACAATGGTGTTGTAAATACCAAAAGAATTACATATGCCAAGTAAGCATACATGTAAGTGACTACATGTGGTGTGATATAACTTCAAAACCCTGGGCATAGTTGTCTATAGTAACATGAAAGCAGATAAGAAGAACCTGTCAAAGTCTAGAAATCTTGATTAGTTTGATTCCATAATAACCCAATGGAAAAAAAAAATGCTAAGCAAGTGCATATTGATTATCTGGAGGGCTGGCTACACGAATACACAAGGTAAGCAAAGGGGCGAAATGGATCGCTGGGTCCTACCACCTTGGTGAAAACTTGCTGGGACCCGAGGGGTATATATGCCTCTTGCAAAAGCTTCAGCAGATACCATTGGGGAACAGGCTTTGACCCCATAGGTGGTATCTTTTCCCTTCAGATTTAGTCAAAGAACATCACTGGAACAGAACAATACATACACAGAGAGCAAACTTTAACTAATATAAACTTCTTCTTACGATTAATTTTCTCACTGTTATAATACAGTGAACAATGGTGTTGTAAATACCGAAAGAATTACATATGTCAAGTAAGCATACATGTAAGTGACTACATGTGGTGTGATATAACTTCAAAACCCTAGGCATAGTTGTCTATAGTAACATGAAAGCAGATAAGAAGAACCTGTCAAAGTCTAGAAATCTTGATTCGTTTGATTCCGTAACAACTCAATGGAAGAAATGCTAAGCAAGTGCATACTGATTATCTGGAAGGCAGGCTACACGAATAAACAAGGTATGCAAAGGGGCGCAATGGATCGCTGGGTCCTACCGCCTTGGTGAAAACTTGCTGGGACCCGAGGGGCATATATGCCTCTTGCAAAAGCTTCAGCAGATACCATTGGGGAACAGGCTTTGACCCCATAGGTGATATCTTTTCCCTTCAGATTTAATCAAAGAACATCACTGGAACAGAACAATACATACACAGAGAGCAAACTTGAACTGATATAAACTTCTTCTTACGATTAATTTTCTCACTTTTATCATATAGTGAACAATGGTGTTGTAAATACCTAAAGAATTACATATGCCAAGTAAGCATACATGTAAGTGACTACATGCGGTGTGATATAACTTCAAAACCCTAGGCATAGTTGTCTATAGTAACATGAAAGCAAATAAGAAGAACCTGTCAAAGTCTAGAACTCTTGATTAGTTTGATTCCATAATAACCCAATGGAAAAAAATGCTAAGCAAGTGCATATTGATTATCTGGAGGGCTGGCTACACGAATAAACAAGGTAAGCAAAGGCGCGAAATGGATCGCTGGGTCCTACCACCTTGGTGAAAACTTGCTGGGACCTGAGGGTTATATATGCCTCTTGCAAAAGCTTCAGCAGATACCATTGGGAACAGGCTTTGACCCCTTAGGTGATATCTTTTCCCTTCAGATTTAATCAAAGAACATCACTGGAACAGAACAATACATACACAGAGAGCAAACTTTAACTAATATAAACTTCTTCTTACGATTAATTTTCTCACTTTTATCATATAGTGAACAATGGTGTTGTAAATACCAAAAGAATTACATATGCCAAGTAAGCATACATGTAAGTGACTACATGTGGTGTGATAGAACTTCAAAACCCTAGGTATAGTTGTCTATAGTAACATGAAAGCAAATAAGAAGAACCTGTCAAAGTCTAGAACTCTTGATTAGTTTGATTCCATAATAACCCAATGGAAAAAAAAATGCTAAGCAAGTGCATATTGATTATCTGGAGGGCTGGCTACACGAATAAACAAGGTAAGCAAAGGGGCGAAATGGATTGCTGGGTCCTACCACCTTGGTGAAAACTTGCTGGGACCCGAGGGGTATATATGCCTCTTGCAAAAGCTTCAGCAGATACCACTGGGGAACAGGCTTTGACCCCATAGGTGGTATCTTTTCCCTTCAGATTTAGTCAAAGAACATCACTGGAACAGAACAATACATCCACACAGAGCAAACTTGAACTAATATAAACTTCTTCTTACGATTAATTTTCTCACTTTTATCATACAGTGAACAATGGTGTTGTAAATACCTAAAGATTTACATATGCCAAGTAAGCATACATGTAAGTGACTACATGTAGTGTGATATAACTTCAAAACCCTAGGCATAGTTGTCTATAGTAACATGAAAGCAAATAAGAAGAACCTGTCAAAGTCTAGAACTCTTGATTAGTTTGATTCCATAATAACCCAATGGAAAAAATGCTAAGCAAGTGCATATTGATTATCTGGAGGGCTGGCTACACGAATAAACAAGGTAAGCAAAGGCGCGAAATGGATCGCTGGGTCCTACCACCTTGGTGAAAACTTGCTGGGACCTGAGGGTTATATATGCCTCTTACAAAAGCTTCAGCAGATACCATTGGGGAACAGGCTTTGACCCCTTAGGTGATATCTTTTCCCTTCAGATTTAATCAAAGAACATCACTGGAACAGAACAATACATACACAGAGAGCAAACTTTAACTAATATAAACTTCTTCTTACGATTAATTTTCTCACTTTTATCATATAGTGAACAATGGTGTTGTAAATACCAAAAGAATTACATATGCCAAGTAAGCATACATGTAAGTGACTACATGTGGTGTGATAGAACTTCAAAACCCTAGGTATAGTTGTCTATAGTAACATGAAAGCAAATAAGAAGAACCTGTCAAAGTCTAGAACTCTTGATTAGTTTGATTCCATAATAACCCAATGGAAAAAAAAATGCTAAGCAAGTGCATATTGATTATCTGGAGGGCTGGCTACACGAATAAACAAGGTATGCAAAGGGGCGAAATGGACCGCTGGGTCCTACCACCTTGGTGAAAACTTGCTGGGACCCGAGGGTTATAAATGCCTCTTGCAAAAGCTTCAGCAGATACCATTGGGGAACAGGCTTTGACCCCATAGGTGATATCTTTTCCCTTCAGATGTAGTCAAAGAACATCACTGGAACAGAACAATACATACACAGAGAGCAAACTTGAACTAATATAAACTTCTTCTCACGATTAATTTTCTCACTTTTATCATATAGTGAACAATGGTGTTGTAAATACCTAAAGAATTACATATGCCAAGTAAGCATACATGTAAGTGACTACATGTGGTGTGATAGAACTTCAAGACCCTAGGCATAGTTGTCTATAGTAACATGACAGCAAATAAGAAGAACCTGTCAAAGTCTAGAACTCTTGATTCGTTTGATTCCGTAACAACTCAATGGAAGAAATGCTAAGCAAGTGCATACTGATTATCTGGAAGGCAGGCTACACGAATAAACAAGGTATGCAAAGGGGCGCAATGGATCGCTGGGTCCTACCGCCTTGGTGAAAACTTGCTGGGACCCGAGGGGTATATATGCCTCTTGCAAAAGCTTCAGCAGATACCATTGGGGAACAGGCTTTGACCCCTTAGGTGATATCTTTTCCCTTCAGATTTAATCAAAGAACATCACTGGAACAGAACAATACATACACAGAGAGCAAACTTTAACTAATATAAACTTCTTCTTACGATACATTTTCTCACTTTTATCTTATAGAGAACAATGGTGTTGTAAATACCAAAATAATTACATATGCCAAGTAAGCATACATGTAAGTGACTACATGTGGTGTGATAGAACTTCAAAACCCTAGGTATAGTTGTCTATAGTAACATGAAAGCAAATAAGAAGAACCTGTCAAAGTCTAGAACTCTTGATTAGTTTGATTCCATAATAACCCAATGGAAAAAAAAAATGCTAAGCAAGTGCATATTGATTATCTGGAGGGCTGGCTACACGAATAAACAAGGTAAGCAAAGGGGCGACATTGATTGCTGGGTCCTACCACCTTGGTGAAAACTTTCTGGGACTCGAGGGGTATATATGCCTCTTGCAAAAGCTTCAGCAGATACCATTGGGGAACAGGCTTTGACCCCTTAGGTGCTATCTTTTCCCTTCAGATTTAGTCAAAGAACATCACTGGAACAGAACAATACATACACAGAGAGCAAACTTTAACTAATATAAACTTCTTCTTACGATTAATTTTCTCACTGTTATCATACAGTGAACAATGGTGTTGTAAATACTGAAAGAATTACATATGCCAAGTAAGCATACATGTAAGTGACTACATGTGGTGTGATAGAACTTCAAAACCCTAGGCATAGTTGTCTATAGTAACATGAAAGCAAATAAGAAGAACCTGTCAAAGTCTAGAAATCTTGATTAGGTTGATTCCATAATAACCCAATGGAAAAAAAAATGCTAAGCAAGTGCATATTGATTATCTGGAGGGCTGGCTACACGAATAAACAAGGTAAGCAAAGGGGAGAAATGGATCGCTGGGTCCTACAACCTTTTTGAAAACTTGCTGGGACCCGAGGGGTATATATGCCTCTTGCAAAAGCTTCAGCAGATACCATTGGGGAACAGGCTTTGACCCCATAGGTTGTATATTTTTCCTTCAGATTTAGTCACAAAACATCACTGGAACAGAACAATACATCCACACAGAGCAAACTTGAACTAATATAAACTTCTTCTTACGATTAATTTTCACACTTTTATCATATAGTGGCCAGTGGTGTTGTAAATACCTAAAGAGTTACATATGCCAAGTAAGCATACATTTAAGTGACTACATGTGGTGTGATAGAACTTCAAGACCCTAGGCATAGTTGTCTATAGTAACATAAAAGCAAATAAGAAGAACCTGTCAACGTCTAGAACTCTTGATTTGTTTGATTCCATAATAACCCAATGGAAAAAATGCTAAGCAAGTGCATATTGATTATCTGGAGGGCTGGCTACACGAATAAACAAGGTAAGCAAAGGCGCAAAATGGATCGCTGGGTCCTACCACTTTGGTGAAAACTTGCTGGGACCTGAGGGGTATATATGCCTCTTGCAAAAGCATCAGCAGATACCATTGGGGAACAGGCTTTGACCCCATAGGTGGTATCTTTTCCCTTCAGATTTAATCAAAGAACATCACTGGAACAGAACAATACATACACAGAGAGCAAACTTTAACTAATATAAACTTCTTCTTACGATTAATTTTCTCACTTTTATCATATAGTGAACAATGGTGTTGTAAATACCAAAAGAATTACATATGCCAAGTAAGCATACATGTAAGTGACTACATGTGGTGTGATAGAACTTCAAAACCCTAGGTATAGTTGTCTATAGTAACATGAAAGCAAATAAGAAGAACCTGTCAAAGTCTAGAACTCTTGATTAGTTTGATTCCATAATAACCCAATGGAAAAAAAAAAGGCTAAGCAAGTGCATATTGATTATCTGGAGGGCTGGCTACACGAATAAACAAGGTAAGCAAAGGGGCGACATTGATTGCTGGGTCCTACCACCTTGGTGAAAACTTTCTGGGACCCGAGGGGTATATATGCCTCTTGCAAAAGCTTCAGCAGATACCATTGGGAAACAGGCTTTGACCCCTTAGGTGATATCTTTTCCCTTCAGATTTAGTCAAAGAACATCACTGGAACAGAACAATACATACACAGAGAGCAAACTTTAACTAATATAAACTTCTTCTTACGATTAATTTTCTCACTGTTATCATACAGTGAACAATGGTGTTGTAAATTCCGAAAGAATTACATATGCCAAGTAAGCATACATGTAAGTGACTACATGTGGTGTGATAGAACTTCAAAACCCTAGGCATAGTTGTCTATAGTAACATGAAAGCAAATAAGAAGAACCTGTCAAAGTCTAGAAATCTTGATTAGTTTGATTCCATAATAACCCAATGGAAAAAAAAATGCTAAGCAAGTGCATATTGATTATCTGGAGGGCTGGCTACACGAATAAACAAGGTAAGCAAAGGGGCGAAATGGATCGCTGGGTCCTACCACCTTGGTGAAAACTTGCTGGGACCCGAGGGGTATATATGCCTCTTGCAAAAGCTTCAGCAGATACCATTGGGGAACAGGCTTTGACCCCTTAGGTGATATCTTTTCCCTTCAGATTTAATCAAAGAACATCACTGGAACAGAACAATACATACACAGAGAGCAAACTTTAACTAATATAAACTTCTTCTTACGATTAATTTTCTCACTGTTATCACACAGTGAACAATGGTGTTGTAAATACCTAAAGAATTACATATGCCAAGTAAGCATACATGTAAGTGACTACATGTGGTGTGATATAACTTCAAAACCCTAGGCATAGTTGTCTATAGTAACATGAAAGCAAATAAGAAGAACCTGTCAAAGTCTAGAACTCTTGATTAGTTTGATTCCATAATAACCCAATGGAAAAAATGCTAAGCAAGTGCATATTGATTATCTGGAGGGCTGGCTACACGAATAAACAATTTAAGCAAAGGCGCGAAATGGATCGCTGGGTCCTACCACCTTGGTGAAAACTTGCTGGGACCCGAGGGTTATATATGCCTCTTGCAAAAGCTTCAGCAGATACCATTGGGGAACAGGCTTTGACCCCTTAGGGGATATCTTTTTCCTTCAGATTTAGTCAAAGAACATCACTGGAACAGAACAGTACATACACAGAGAGCAAACTTTAACTAATATAAACTTCTTCTTACGATTAATTTTCTCACTGTTATCATACAGTGAACAATGGTGTTGTAAATACTGAAAGAATTACATATGTCAAGTAAGCATACATGTAAGTGACTACATGTGGTGTGATAGAACTTCAAAACCCTAGGCATAGTTGTCTATAGTAACATGAAAGCAAATAAGAAGAACCTGTCAAAGTCTAGAAATCTTGATTAGTTTGATTCCATAATAACCCAATGGAAAAAAAAAATGCAAAGCAAGTGCATATTGATTATCTGGAGGGCTGGCTACACGAATAAACAAGGTAAGCAAAGGGGCGAAATGGATTGCTGGTTCCTACCACCTTGGTGAAAACTTGCTGGGACCCGAGGGGTATATATGCCTCTTGCAAAAGCTTCAGCAGATACCATTGGGGAACAGGCTTTGACCCCATAGGTGGTATCTTTTCCCTTCAGATTTAGTCAAAGAACATCACTGGAACAGAACAATACATACACAGAGAGCAAACTTTAACTAATATAAACTTCTTCTTACGATTAATTTTCTCACTTTTATCACACAGTGAACAATGGTGTTGTAAATACCTAAAGAATTACATATGCCAAGTAAGCATACATGTAAGTGACTACATGTGGTGTGATATAACTTCAAAACCCTAGGCATAGTTGTCTATAGTAACATGAAAGCAAATAAGAAGAACCTGTCAAAGTCTAGAACTCTTGATTAGTTTGATTCCATAATAACCCAATGGAAAAAATGCTAAGCAAGTGCATATTGATTATCTGGAGGGCTGGCTACACGAATAAACAAGGTAAGCAAAGGGGCGAAATGGATCGCTGGGTCCTACCACCTTGGTGAAAACTTGCTGGGACCCGAGGGTTATATATGCCTCTTGCAAAAGCTTCAGCAGATACCATTGGGGAACAGGCTTTGACCCCTTAGGGGATATCTTTTCCCTTCAGATTTAATCAAAGAACATCACTGGAACAGAACAATACATACACAGAGAGCAAACTTTAACTAATATAAACTTCTTCTTACGATTAATTTTCTCACTTTTATCATATAGTGAACAATGGTGTTGTAAATACCAAAAGAATTACATATGCCAAGTAAGCATACATGTAAGTGACTACATGTGGTGTTATCGAACTTCAAAACCCTAGGTATAGTTGTCTATAGTAACATGAAAGCAAATAAGAAGAACCTGTCAAAGTCTAGAACTCTTGATTAGTTTGATTCCATAATAACCCAATGGAAAAAAAAAATGCTAAGCAAGTGCATATTGATTATCTGGAGGGCTGGCTACACGAATAAACAAGGTATGCAAAGGGACGAAATGGATCACTGGGTCCTACCACCTTGGTGAAAACTTGCTGGGACCCGAGGGGTATATATGCCTCTTGCAAAAGCTTCAGCAGATACCATTGGGGAACAGGCTTTGACCCCATAGGTGGTATCATTTTCCTTCAGATTTAGTCAAAGAACATCACTGGAACAGAACAATACATCCACACAGAGCAAACTTTAACTAATATAAACTTCTTCTTACGATTAATTTTCTCACTGTTATCATACAGTGAGCAATGGTGTTATAAATACCGAAAGAATTACATATGCCAAGTAAGCATACATGTAAGTGACTACATGTGGTGTGATAGAACTTCAAAACCCTAGGCATAGTTGTCTATAGTAACATGAAAGCAAATAAGAAGAACCTGTCAAAGTCTAGAAATCTTGATTAGTTTGATTCCATAATAACCCAATGGAAAAAAAAATGCTAAGCAAGTGCATATTGATTATCTGGAGGGCTGGCTACACGAATAAACAAGGTAAGCAAAGGGGCGAAATGGATCGCTGGGTCCTACCACCTTGGTGAAAACTTGCTGGGACCCGAGGGGTATATATGCCTCTTGCAAAAGCTTCAGCAGATACCATTAGGGAACAGGCTTTGACCCCTTAGGTGATATCTTTTCCCTTCAGATTTAGTCAAAGAACATCACTGGAACAGAACAATACATACACAGAGAGCAAACTTTAACTAATATAAACTTCTTCTTACGATTAATTTTCTCACTGTTATCACACAGTGAACAATGGTGTTGTAAATACCTAAAGAATTACATATGCCAAGTAAGCATACATGTAAGTGACTACATGTGGTGTGATATAACTTCAAAACCCTAGGCATAGTTGTCTATAGTAACATGAAAGCAAATAAGAAGAACCTGTCAAAGTCTAGAACTCTTGATTAGTTTGATTCCATAATAACCCAATGGAAAAAATGCTAAGCAAGTGCATATTGATTATCTGGAGGGCTGGCTACACGAATAAACAAGGTAAGCAAAGGGGCGAAATGGATCGCTGGGTCCTACCACCTTGGTGAAAACTTGCTGGGACCCGAGGGTTATATATGCCTCTTGCAAAAGCTTCAGCAGATACCATTGGGGAACAGGCTTTGACCCCTTAGGGGATATCTTTTCCCTTCAGATTTAATCAAAGAACATCACTGGAACAGAACAATACATACACAGAGAGCAAACTTTAACTAATATAAACTTCTTCTTACGATTAATTTTCTCACTTTTATCATATAGTGAACAATGGTGTTGTAAATACCAAAAGAATTACATATGCCAAGTAAGCATACATGTAAGTGACTACATGTGGTGTTATAGAACTTCAAAACCCTAGGTATAGTTGTCTATAGTAACATGAAAGCAAATAAGAAGAACCTGTCAAAGTCTAGAACTCTTGATTAGTTTGATTCCATAATAACCCAATGGAAAAAAAAATGCTAAGCAAGTGCATATTGATTATCTGGAGGGCTGGCTACACGAATAAACAAGGTATGCAAAGGGACGAAATGGATCACTGGGTCCTACCACCTTGGTGAAAACTTGCTGGGACCCGAGGGGTATATATGCCTCTTGCAAAAGCTTCAGCAGATACCATTGGGGAACAGGCTTTGACCCCATAGGTGGTATCATTTTCCTTCAGATTTAGTCAAAGAACATCACTGGAACAGAACAATACATCCACACAGAGCAAACTTTAACTAATATAAACTTCTTCTTACGATTAATTTTCTCACTGTTATCATACAGTGAACAATGGTGTTGTAAATACCGAAAGAATTACATATGCCAAGTAAGCATACATGTAAGTGACTACATGTGGTGTGATAGAACTACAAAACCCTAGGCATAGTTGTCTATAGTAACATGAAAGCAAATAAGAAGAACCTGTCAAAGTCTAGAAATCTTGATTAGTTTGATTCCATAATAACCCAATGGAAAAAAAAATGCTAAGCAAGTGCATATTGATTATCTGGAGGGCTGGCTACACGAATAAACTAGGTAAGCAAAGGGGCGAAATGGATCGCTGGGTCCTACCACCTTGGTGAAAACTTGCTGGGACCCGAGGGGTATATATGCCTCTTGCAAAAGCTTCAGCAGATACCATTAGGGAACAGGCTTTGACCCCTTAGGTGATATCGTTTCCCTTCAGATTTAGTCAAAGAACATCACTGGAACAGAACAATACATACACAGAGAGCAAACTTTAACTAATATAAACTTCTTCTTACGATTAATTTTCTCACTGTTATCACACAGTGAACAATGGTGTTGTAAATACCTAAAGAATTACATATGCCAAGTAAGCATACATGTAAGTGACTACATGTGGTGTGATATAACTTCAAAACCCTAGGCATAGTTGTCTATAGTAACATGAAAGCAAATAAGAAGAACCTGTCAAAGTCTAGAACTCTTGATTAGATTGATTCCATAATAACCCAATGGAAAAAATGCTAAGCAAGTGCATATTGATTATCTGGAGGGCTGGCTACACGAATAAACAAGGTAAGCAAAGGGGCGAAATGGATTGCTGGTTCCTACCACCTTGGTGAAAACTTGCTGGGACCCGAGGGGTATATATGCCTCTTGCAAAAGCTTCAGCAGATACCATTGGGGAACAGGCTTTGACCCCATAGGTGGTATCTTTTCCCTTCAGATTTAGTCAAAGAACATCACTGGAACAGAACAATACATACACAGAGAGCAAACTTTAACTAATATAAACTTCTTCTTACGATTAATTTTCTCACTTTTATCACACAGTGAACAATGGTGTTGTAAATACCTAAAGAATTACATATGCCAAGTAAGCATACATGTAAGTGACTACATGTGGTGTGATATAACTTCAAAACCCTAGGCATAGTTGTCTATAGTAACATGAAAGCAAATAAGAAGAACCTGTCAAAGTCTAGAACTCTTGATTAGTTTGATTCCATAATAACCCAATGGAAAAAATGCTAAGCAAGTGCATATTGATTATCTGGAGGGCTGGCTACACGAATAAACAAGGTAAGCAAAGGCGCAAAATGGATCGCTGGGTCCTACCACTTTGGTGAAAACTTGCTGGGACCTGAGGGGTATATATGCCTCTTGCAAAAGCATCAGCAGATACCATTGGGGAACAGGCTTTGACCCCATAGGTGGTATCTTTTCCCTTCAGATTTAATCAAAGAACATCACTGGAACAGAACAATACATACACAGAGAGCAAACTTTAACTAATATAAACTTCTTCTTACGATTAATTTTCTCACTTTTATCATATAGTGAACAATGGTGTTGTAAATACCAAAAGAATTACATATGCCAAGTAAGCATACATGTAAGTGACTACATGTGGTGTGATAGAATTTCAAAACCCTAGGTATAGTTGTCTATAGTAACATGAAAGCAAATAAGAAGAACCTGTCAAAGTCTAGAACTCTTGATTAGTTTGATTCCATAATAACCCAATGGAAAAAAAAAAGGCTAAGCAAGTGCATATTGATTATCTGGAGGGCTGGCTACACGAATAAACAAGGTAAGCAAAGGGGCGACATTGATTGCTGGGTCCTACCACCTTGGTGAAAACTTTCTGGGACCCGAGGGGTATATATGCCTCTTGCAAAAGCTTCAGCAGATACCATTGGGAAACAGGCTTTGACCCCTTAGGTGATATTTTTTCCCTTCAGATTTAGTCAAAGAACATCACTGGAACAGAACAATACATACACAGAGAGCAAACTTTAACTAATATAAACTTCTTCTTACGATTAATTTTCTCACTGTTATCATACAGTGAACAATGGTGTTGTAAATTCCGAAAGAATTACATATGCCAAGTAAGCATACATGTAAGTGACTACATGTGGTGTGATAGAACTTCAAAACCCTAGGCATAGTTGTCTATAGTAACATGAAAGCAAATAAGAAGAACCTGTCAAAGTCTAGAAATCTTGATTAGTTTGATTCCATAATAACCCAATGGAAAAAAAAATGCTAAGCAAGTGCATATTGATTATCTGGAGGGCTGGCTACACGAATAAACAAGGTAAGCAAAGGGGCGAAATGGATCGCTGGGTCCTAACACCTTGGTGAAAACTTGCTGGGACCCGAGGGGTATATATGCCTCTTGCAAAAGCTTCAGCAGATACCATTGGGGAACAGGCTTTGACCCCTTAGGTGATATCTTTTCCCTTCAGATTTAATCAAAGAACATCACTGGAACAGAACAATACATACACAGAGAGCAAACTTTAACTAATATAAACTTCTTCTTACGATTAATTTTCTCACTGTTATCACACAGTGAACAATGGTGTTGTAAATACCGAAAGAATTACATATGCCAAGTAAGCATATATGTAAGTGACTACATGTGGTGTGATATAACTTCAAAACCCTAGGCATAGTTGTCTATAGTAACATGAAAGCAAATAAGAAGAACCTGTCAAAGTCTAGAACTCTTGATTAGTTTGATTCCATAATAACCCAATGGAAAAAATGCTAAGCAAGTGCATATTGATTATCTGGAGGGCTGGCTACACGAATAAACAATTTAAGCAAAGGCGCGAAATGGATCGCTGGGTCCTACCACCTTGGTGAAAACTTGCTGGGACCCGAGGGTTATATATGCCTCTTGCAAAAGCTTCAGCAGATACCATTGGGGAACAGGCTTTGACCCCTTAGGGGATATCTTTTTCCTTCAGATTTAGTCAAAGAACATCACTGGAACAGAACAATACATACACAGAGAGCAAACTTTAACTAATATAAACTTCTTCTTACGATTAATTTTCTCACTGTTATCATACAGTGAACAATGGTGTTGTAAATACCGAAAGAATTACATATGTCAAGTAAGCATACATGTAAGTGACTACATGTGGTGTGATAGAACTTCAAAACCCTAGGCATAGTTGTCTATAGTAACATGAAAGCAAATAAGAAGAACCTGTCAAAGTCTAGAAATCTTGATTAGTTTGATTCCATAATAACCCAATGGAAAAAAAAATGCTAAGCAAGTGCATATTGATTATCTGGAGGGCTGGCTACACGAATAAACAAGGTAAGCAAAGGGGCGAAATGGATTGCTGGTTCCTACCACCTTGGTGAAAACTTGCTGGGACCCGAGGGGTATATATGCCTCTTGCAAAAGCTTCAGCAGATACCATTGGGGAACAGGCTTTGACCCCATAGGTGGTATCTTTTCCCTTCAGATTTAGTCAAAGAACATCACTGGAACAGAACAATACATACACAGAGAGCAAACTTTAACTAATATAAACTTCTTCTTACGATTAATTTTCTCACTTTTATCACACAGTGAACAATGGTGTTGTAAATACCTAAAGAATTACATATGCCAAGTAAGCATACATGTAAGTGACTACATGTGGTGTGATATAACTTCAAAACCCTAGGCATAGTTGTCTATAGTAACATGAAAGCAAATAAGAAGAACCTGTCAAAGTCTAGAACTCTTGATTAGTTTGATTCCATAATAACCCAATGGAAAAAATGCTAAGCAAGTGCATATTGATTATCTGGAGGGCTGGCTACACGAATAAACAAGGTAAGCAAAGGGGCGAAATGGATCGCTGGGTCCTACCACCTTGGTGAAAACTTGCTGGGACCCGAGGGTTATATATGCCTCTTGCAAAAGCTTCAGCAGATACCATTGGGGAACAGGCTTTGACCCCTTAGGGGATATCTTTTCCCTTCAGATTTAATCAAAGAACATCACTGGAACAGAACAATACATACACAGAGAGCAAACTTTAACTAATATAAACTTCTTCTCACGATTAATTTTCTCACTTTTATCATATAGTGAACAATGGTGTTGTAAATACCAAAAGAATTACATATGCCAAGTAAGCATACATGTAAGTGACTACATGTGGTGTGATAGAACTTCAAAACCCTAGGTATAGTTGTCTATAGTAACATGAAAGCAAATAAGAAGAACCTGTCAAAGTCTAGAACTCTTGATTAGTTTGATTCCATAATAACCCAATGGAAAAAAAAAATGCTAAGCAAGTGCATATTGATTATCTGGAGGGCTGGCTACACGAATAAACAAGGTATGCAAAGGGACGAAATGGATCACTGGGTCCTACCACCTTGGTGAAAACTTGCTGGGACCCGAGGGGTATATATGCCTCTTGCAAAAGCTTCAGCAGATACCATTGGGGAACAGGCTTTGACCCCATAGGTGGTATCATTTTCCTTCAGATTTAGTCAAAGAACATCACTGGAACAGAACAATACATCCACACAGAGCAAACTTGAACTAATATAAACTTCTTACGATTAATTTTCACAATTTTATCATACAGTGACCAGTAGTGTTGTAAATACCTAAAGAGTTACATCTGCCAAGTAAGCATACATGTAAGTGACTACATGTGGTGTGATAGAACTTCAAGACTCTAGGCATAGTTGTCTATAGTAACATGAAAGCAAATAAGAAGAACCTGTCAAAGTCTAGAACTCTTGATTCGTTTGATTCCGTAACAACTCAATGGAAGAAATGCTAAGCAAGTGCATACTGATTATCTGGAAGGCAGGCTACACGAATAAACAAGGTATGCAAAGGGGCAAAATGGATCGCTGGGTCCTACCGCCTTGGTGAAAACTTGCTGGGACCCGAGGGGTATATATGCCTCTTGCAAAAGCTTCAGCAGATACCATTGGGGAACAGGCTTTGACCCCATAGGTGGTATCTTTTTCCTTCAGATTTAGTCAAAGAACATCACTGGAACAGAACAATACATCCACACAGAGCAAACTTTAACTAATATAAACTTCTTACGATTAATTTTCACAATTTTATCATACAGTGACCAGTGGTGTTGTAAATACTTAAGAGTTACATATGCCAAGTAAGCATACATGTAAGTGACTACATGTGGTGTGATAGAACTTCAAGACCCTAGGCATAGTTGTCTATAGTAACATGAAAGCAAATAAGAAGAACCTGTCAAAGTCTAGAACTCTTGATTCGTTTGATTCCGTAACAACTCAATGGAAGAAATGCTAAGCAAGTGCATACTGATTATCTGGAAGGCAGGCTACACGAATAAACAAGGTATGCAAAGGGGCGAAATGGATCGCTGGGTCCTACCGCCTTGGTGAAAACTTGCTGGGACCCGAGGGGTATATATGCCTCTTGCAAAAGCTTCAGCAGATACCATTGGGGAACAGGCTTTGACCCCTTAGGTGATATCTTTTCCCTTCAGATTTAATCAAAGAACATCACTGGAACAGAACAATACATACACAGAGAGCAAATTTTAACTAATATAAACTTCTTCTTACGATAAATTTTCTCACTTTTATCATATAGAGAACAATGGTGTTGTAAATACCAAAAGAATTACATATGCCAAGTAAGCATACATGTAAGTGACTACATGTGGTGTGATAGAACTTCAAAACCCTAGGCATAGTTGTCTATAGTAACATGAAAGCAAATAAGAAGAACCTGTCAAAGTCTAGAAATCTTGATTAGTTTGATTCCATAATAACCCAATGGAAAAAAAAATGCTAAGCAAGTGCATATTGATTATCTGGAGGGCTGGCTACACGAATAAACAAGGTAAGCAAAGGGGCGAAATGGATCGCTGGGTCCTACCACCTTGGTGAAAACTTGCTGGGACCCGAGGGGTATATATGCCTCTTGCAAAAGCTTCAGCAGATACCATTAGGGAACAGGCTTTGACCCCTTAGGTGATATCGTTTCCCTTCAGATTTAGTCAAAGAACATCACTGGAACAGAACAATACATACACAGAGAGCAAACTTTAACTAATATAAACTTCTTCTTACGATTAATTTTCTCACTGTTATCACACAGTGAACAATGGTGTTGTAAATACCTAAAGAATTACATATGCCAAGTAAGCATACATGTAAGTGACTACATGTGGTGTGATATAACTTCAAAACCCTAGGCATAGTTGTCTATAGTAACATGAAAGCAAATAAGAAGAACCTGTCAAAGTCTAGAACTCTTGATTAGTTTGATTCCATAATAACCCAATGGAAAAAATGCTAAGCAAGTGCATATTGATTATCTGGAGGGCTGGCTACACGAATAAACAAGGTAAGCAAAGGGGCGAAATGGATTGCTGGTTCCTACCACCTTGGTGAAAACTTGCTGGGACCCGAGGGGTATATATGCCTCTTGCAAAAGCTTCAGCAGATACCATTGGGGAACAGGCTTTGACCCCATAGGTGGTATCTTTTCCCTTCAGATTTAGTCAAAGAACATCACTGGAACAGAACAATACATACACAGAGAGCAAACTTTAACTAATATAAACTTCTTCTTACGATTAATTTTCTCACTTTTATCACACAGTGAACAATGGTGTTGTAAATACCTAAAGAATTACATATGCCAAGTAAGCATACATGTAAGTGACTACATGTGGTGTGATATAACTTCAAAACCCTAGGCATAGTTGTCTATAGTAACATGAAAGCAAATAAGAAGAACCTGTCAAAGTCTAGAACTCTTGATTAATTTGATTTCATAATAACCCAATGGAAAAAAAAAGGCTAAGCAAGTGCATATTGATTATCTGGAGGGCTGGCTACACGAATAAACAAGGTAAGCAAAGGGGCGACATTGATTGCTGGGTCCTACCACCTTGGTGAAAACTTTCTGGGACCCGAGGGGTATATATGCCTCTTGCAAAAGCTTCAGCAGATACCATTGGGAAACAGGCTTTGACCCCTTAGGTGATATCTTTTCCCTTCAGATTTAGTCAAAGAACATCACTGGAACAGAACAATACATACACAGAGAGCAAACTTTAACTAATATAAACTTCTTCTTACGATTAATTTTCTCACTGTTATCATACAGTGAACAATGGTGTTGTAAATTCCGAAAGAATTACATATGCCAAGTAAGCATACATGTAAGTGACTACATGTGGTGTGATAGAACTTCAAAACCCTAGGCATAGTTGTCTATAGTAACATGAAAGCAAATAAGAAGAACCTGTCAAAGTCTAGAAATCTTGATTAGTTTGATTCCATAATAACCCAATGGAAAAAAAAATGCTAAGCAAGTGCATATTGATTATCTGGAGGGCTGGCTACACGAATAAACAAGGTAAGCAAAGGGGCGAAATGGATCGCTGGGTCCAAACACCTTGGTGAAAACTTGCTGGGACCCGAGGGGTATATATGCCTCTTGCAAAAGCTTCAGCAGATACCATTGGGGAACAGGCTTTGACCCCTTAGGTGATATCTTTTCCCTTCAGATTTAATCAAAGAACATCACTGGAACAGAACAATACATACACAGAGAGCAAACTTTAACTAATATAAACTTCTTCTTACGATTAATTTTCTCACTGTTATCACACAGTGAACAATGGTGTTGTAAATACCTAAAGAATTACATATGCCAAGTAAGCATATATGTAAGTGACTACATGTGGTGTGATATAACTTCAAAACCCTAGGCATAGTTGTCTATAGTAACATGAAAGCAAATAAGAAGAACCTGTCAAAGTCTAGAACTCTTGATTAGTTTGATTCCATAATAACCCAATGGAAAAAATGCTAAGCAAGTGCATATTGATTATCTGGAGGGCTGGCTACACGAATAAACAATTTAAGCAAAGGCGCGAAATGGATCGCTGGGTCCTACCACCTTGGTGAAAACTTGCTGGGACCCGAGGGTTATATATGCCTCTTGCAAAAGCTTCAGCAGATACCATTGGGGAACAGGCTTTGACCCCTTAGGGGATATCTTTTTCCTTCAGATTTAGTCAAAGAACATCACTGGAACAGAACAATACATACACAGAGAGCAAACTTTAACTAATATAAACTTCTTCTTACGATTAATTTTCTCACTGTTATCATACAGTGAACAATGGTGTTGTAAATACCGAAAGAATTACATATGTCAAGTAAGCATACATGTAAGTGACTACATGTGGTGTGATAGAACTTCAAAACCCTAGGCATAGTTGTCTATAGTAACATGAAAGCAAATAAGAAGAACCTGTCAAAGTCTAGAAATCTTGATTAGTTTGATTCCATAATAACCCAATGGAAAAAAAAATGCTAAGCAAGTGCATATTGATTATCTGGAGGGCTGGCTACACGAATAAACAAGGTAAGCAAAGGGGCGAAATGGATTGCTGGTTCCTACCACCTTGGTGAAAACTTGCTGGGACCCGAGGGGTATATATGCCTCTTGCAAAAGCTTCAGCAGATACCATTGGGGAACAGGCTTTGACCCCATAGGTGGTATCTTTTCCCTTCAGATTTAGTCAAAGAACATCACTGGAACAGAACAATACATACACAGAGAGCAAACTTTAACTAATATAAACTTCTTCTTACGATTAATTTTCTCACTTTTATCACACAGTGAACAATGGTGTTGTAAATACCTAAAGAATTACATATGCCAAGTAAGCATACATGTAAGTGACTACATGTGGTGTGATATAACTTCAAAACCCTAGGCATAGTTGTCTATAGTAACATGAAAGCAAATAAGAAGAACCTGTCAAAGTCTAGAACTCTTGATTAGTTTGATTCCATAATAACCCAATGGAAAAAATGCTAAGCAAGTGCATATTGATTATCTGGAGGGCTGGCTACACGAATAAACAAGGTAAGCAAAGGGGCGAAATGGATCGCTGGGTCCTACCACCTTGGTGAAAACTTGCTGGGACCCGAGGGTTATAT
Source organism: Scardinius erythrophthalmus (assembly GCF_964197995.2). Classification (NCBI taxonomy): domain Eukaryota; kingdom Metazoa; phylum Chordata; class Actinopteri; order Cypriniformes; family Leuciscidae; genus Scardinius; species Scardinius erythrophthalmus. The sequence goes on from NW_028296171.1 coordinate 38,639, forward strand.
ATGCCTCTTGCAAAAGCTTCAGCAGATACCATTGGGGAACAGGCTTTGACCCCTTAGGGGATATCTTTTCCCTTCAGATTTAATCAAAGAACATCACTGGAACAGAACAATACATACACAGAGAGCAAACTTTAACTAATATAAACTTCTTCTCACGATTAATTTTCTCACTTTTATCATATAGTGAACAATGGTGTTGTAAATACCAAAAGAATTACATATGCCAAGTAAGCATACATGTAAGTGACTACATGTGGTGTGATAGAACTTCAAAACCCTAGGTATAGTTGTCTATAGTAACATGAAAGCAAATAAGAAGAACCTGTCAAAGTCTAGAACTCTTGATTAGTTTGAT